>NC_057811.1:118693398-118993398 GCF_018294505.1 Triticum aestivum
CGTGGCCGCGCTCGCTCGCCGCAGACCGCTCTCACCGCGAGCCCCTGCGCCCGCCGTGTCCGTACCCCCACCCTCGCTCGCGAGCTCCTCCACTGTCGCTCGTCCGCGCGGCCGCTTCTCTGCAGCCGTCGCAGTCGTGCTCACCGCCGGCGGCCTTGGCACGAACCGTGGGCACCACCCCACTTGCCTCTCTGGGGGCGTTCTAACATGCCTAGCCGCGCGCCCTCCCGACGCTGGAGTTGGCCGGACGGCCAACGCCGCCGTGCTCCAGCTAACCGCCGGCCTAACCGGCTTAATTAGGGCGCTAATCACCTTTCCCCTCTCACTGTCAAGCGGGCCCCGCCCCAGAACAGTTTATAAAAAAAGAGAGACAAAATAATAATAATAATAATTTAATTAATTAATTAACTAAGTTAATTAACTTAATTAATTGTGATTAATTAACTTAATTGACCTAACCATTTAACTAATCTAGTTAATCCTGATTAGTTAGTCTCAATCTATGACAAACGGGACCCAGCCGCCAGCTTGACTGGTCAAAGGTCAAAGCTGACCGCTGATGTCATGCTGACATCATAAATGCGTTAGAATTAAATTAATTCTATTAATTCTAGAAAATGATTAAATACTTTTTAAATTAATATTAAATAATCCGTATCTCGGATGAAAAAACTTTGTACATGAAAGTTGCTCGGAACGACGTGACGAATCCGGATACGTAGTCCGTTCGTCCGCCACACATCCCTAGCATAGCAAACACGCAACTTTCCCCCTCCGTTCCGTCTGCCCGAAAACGCAAACACCGGGGATACTTTCCCGGATGTTTCCCCCCTTCGCCGGTAACACCTCCTACTATGTTAGGTCATCTCTAGCACCGCGCGTTGCCATGTTACGCTTTGTGATACTTTGATTGCTCTGTTATTTATTGTGTTCCCCCTCTGTTACTTCTTTCCGGTAGACCCTGAGACTGTCGGCGACCCCCAGTTCGACTACGGTGTTGACGACACGTCCTTCTTGCCAGAGCAACCAGGCAAGCCCCCCCCCCCTTGATCACCAGATATCGCCTATTCTTCTCTATACTGCTTGCATTAGAGTACTGTAGCATGTTACTGATTTCGGTTAATCCTATTCTGTTGCATAGCCTGTCATTGTTGATACAGTTGTTACCCTTACCTGCTATCCTACTGCTTACTATAGGATGCTGGTGTTTCATCAGTGGCCCTACACTCTTGTCCGTCTGCCATGCTATACTACTGGGCCGTGATCACTTCGGGAGGTGATCACGGGTATATACTTTATACTTTATATACACGACACATGTGGTGACTAAAGTCGGGTCGGCTCGTTGAGTACCCGCAAGTGATTCTGATGAGGGGGCTGAAAGGACAGGTGGTTCCATCCCGGTAGAGGTGGGCCTGGGTTCCTGACGGCCCCCGACTGTTACTTTATGGCGGAGCGACAGGGCAGGTTGAGACCACCTAGGAGAGAGGTGGGCCTGGCCTTGGTCGGCGTTCGTGGATACTTAACACGCTTAACGAGATCTTGGTATTTGAACTTACCATCTACTCTCTTCTACATGCTGCAAGATGGAGGTGGCCAGAAGCGTAGTCTTCGACAGGATTAGCTATCCCGTCTTATTCTGGCATTCTGCAGTTCAGTCCACCGATATGGCCCTTTACACATATACCCATGCATATGTAGTGTAGCTCCTTGCTTGCAAGTACTTTGGATGAGTACTCACGGTTGTTGTTCTCCCTCTTTTCCCCGTTTCCTTTCTACCTGGTTGTCGCAACCAGATGCTGGAGCCCAGGAGCCAGACGCCACCGCCGACGACGACTCCTACTACACCGGAGGTGCCTACTACAACGTGCAGCCCGCTGTCGACGACCAGGAGTAGTTTAGGAGGATCCCAGGCAGGAGGCCTGCGCCTCTTTCGATCTGTATCCCAGTTTGTGCTAGCCTTCTTAAGGCATTCTTGTTAACTTATGTCTGTACTCAGATATTATTGCTTCCGCTGACTCTTGTGTGTTCGAGCTTATGTATTCCAGCCTTCGAGGCCCCTGGCTTGTAATATAAAGCTTGTTTTTTTTAATTTGTGTCTAGAGTTGTGTTGTGATATCTTCCCGTGAGTCCTCGATCTTGATCGTACACATTTGCGTGTATGATTAGTGTACGATTGAATCGGGGGTGTCACATTATGGTTGCCAACCATTGGGATGTAAGTGGGTGTTCAAGAGGAAGCTAAGGCCCGATGGTACTGTTGAGAAGTACAAGGCTAGGCTTGTGGCCAAGGGTAATATCCAAAAGGAAGAAGAGGATTTCTTCGACACTTACTCACCTGTGGCTAGGCTGACAACCATTCGAGTGTTACTCGCTTTGGCTGCCTCGCATGGTCTTCTTGTTCATCATATGGACGTTAAGACGGCTTTCCTTAATGGAGAGCTAGACGAGGAAATTTACATGCAACAGCCGGATGGCTTTGTTGTAAATGGTCAGGAAAGAAAGGTGTGTAAGCTAGTGAAATCTTTGTATGGCCTGAAACAAGCGCCTAAGCAATGGCATGAGAAGTTCAATAAAACTTTGACATCTGCTGGCTTTGTTGTTAATGAAGCTGACAAATGTGTATACTATCACTATGGTGGGGGCGAAGGAGTTATATTGTGTCTGTATGTTGATGACATACTGATATTTGGGACCCACCTCAAGGTCATTGAGGAGGTCAAGGCTTTTCTATATCATAATTTTGAGATGAAAGACCTGGGTGTGGCTGATGTTATCTTGAACATCAAGCTACTGAGAAATACTGAGGTGGAATTACAATTTTGCAATCCCACTATGTTGAGAAGATTCTGAGCCGTTTTGAATAATCGGACTGCAAACCTTCTGCAACACCATATGATCCTAGCGTGCGGATTCGAAAATTCGAAGGCACGGCTGTAGATCAATTGAGATATTCTCAAGTGGTTGGTTCACTCATGTACCTAGCTTGTGCTACTCGCCCTGACGTCTCATTTGCTGTGTGCAAACTGAGCCGGTTTGTTTCCAATCCGGGAGATGTGCACTGGCATGCTGTTGAGCGAGTAATGCGCTATTTGCAAGGTACTGTGAACTACGCGATTCACTATTCTGGGTACCCGACGGTACTTGAGGGGTATAGTGATTCTAACTGGATATCTGATGCTGATGAGATGAAAGCCACAAGTGGATATATCTTCACACTTGGTGGTGGTGCTGTTTCCTGGAAGTCTTGCAAGCAGACGATCTTAACCAGATCGACTATGGAAGCAGAACTCACAGCATTAGACACATCATGCGTCGAAGCAGAATGGCTTCGAGAGCTTTTGATGGATTTGCCGGTGGTTGATAAACCAGTCCCGGCTGTCCTTATGAACTGTGACAATCAAACAGTGATTGTCAAGGCTAAGAGTTCAAAAGACAACTTGAAATCCACAAAGCACATAAGAAGAAGATTAAAATCGGTCAGAAGATCAAGAAACTCCGGAGTAATAGCGTTGGATTATATCCAAACGGCTAAGAATCTGGCAGACCCTTTTACGAAAGGGCTATCACGGATTGTGATAGAAATTGCATCGAGGGAGATGGGTATGAGACCCATGTAAGTTGCCATGGGGGTAACCCAACCTATGTGATCGAAGATCCCGTGAATTAGGACCTAGGAAAACAATCCAGCGGTGAACTGAGGAGAGTATCCTTAATTATCCCACTCCGTTGGAGATGCAATAATACTCTCAATTCTGTAAGGCAGGCTGACTTTTGTCTTAATGTGTTCCAAAGCTTATGTAAGCAAGATGCTAAGCTACAGAGCATTCTTTGGAGGAACACACCTATGTGAGCCCGACTGCTGGTCACAGTCTATGAGATTGGGTGATCTCTAGGAAGCTCATGAGAAGGTACGGAGTATGACTAATAAGCTCCACCCGTGGGGTTTAGCCTTCGGCAGCCACGTATCAGCTGACAATAGGCGAAACTTCTGCACGCCAGACTGGCAATTCAAGGCATAGTCCATTGTTCAGTTGTGAAGAAGTCTAATCCTATTGCCCTAGGTGGAAGTTCAACTTAACAGTCTCCACCGAAAATTATGGTATATCAAACATTGTTTCGAACAGTTGACAAACTTATGTGCCTCGAGATCTGGTGGGGGATTGATGGATTATTGATGGGGCTTAGGCCCATATAAGACAATAATCCCTAGTTAATCTCTAAGGCCCATGCATGTGTACGGCAAGTGGTGGGAAGTGTGGAAAGTTTAGTCCCATACTGCTACAGTAAGAAGAGTGAGACCTCTTTATAAGGGCTGCTCTACCACTTGCTATTGGGAGCTTGGGAATAGGAGCTATACACGCGCGCTCCTCCGCCGCCGCCGCCCGCCTCGCCACGACTTGCCTCGTCACGACGCGCGCGCGCCGCGGGTTGCGGGAATGAGCCGAGCCCAAGCTTATTTTTGCCGCTCAGGAATGGTTAATTAATTGTTAATTAATTAACAAGTCGTGTACGGAAGCGCCACTGTCCGAGAAGTTGGACTGTGGGCTGTTCGCGGACTCGGTCGTGGGCCTGGCCCAAGCCCAGCCAGTGGAGTGAACCCTAACTCAGTTCACTCACTCCCTCTCGTACAACCCTAGCCGTCATCTACTATTCCTCTCCTTGTGCTGCTTCCGGCGATCCCATCCCGACGACCGCGTGCACGGTTGGTCGGGAGAGCAGGTGCCTCCGGAACCCTGTCGTTCGAGATCCTGCCCGGGAGAACGGCAATAAGGTTTTTGGGGAGCGTCTCGACGCGACTGCTCCCAATCCGTCCCCGTCTCCGTCCGCCTCCGGTTCCACTACTTCCCCTGCATCGACCCCATGGCTGACGACGCCGCCGCAAAGAAGAAGGCCTCGGCCGATGCTGAGGCTGCCGCTGCCGCCGCCGCGTTGGCCTGGCCAACCGGAGGGTATGACTCGTTCATCCCCTATTTGCTCGTTCATGCGCTAGCCGTATATATGCTGTTCATTGATGTTTCGGTTCTATGTACTGTACGTGCTCACATGCTTAGATATCGGTATGAGATACATACCGTATTTGCCATGATTACTGTTTATTCGTGGATTAGATTAGTCGAAAAAGTGCTAATATTTCCAACAAATAGTACATGCAAGAGACGCTTCCGGTGGCTGAGCAGTGCACTAGTAACATGCACGGTGCCACCATGTCGGGGAGGATACACATGGATAAACACAGCGACTTATCTGGAGCAGCCGATCTCAAGTCATTGATTGGTCCATGGGCCATGGCTGCCCGGTAGAGACGACTTCAATCGACATCGACATGGTACGACTGGTCACTTGTCAAGTCTCAATGAGCTTAATCTCTTCTTTTTTTGCGAGGGAATGAGCTTAATCAACTAGAGTAGCTTTTTGCACTGACCTGTGAAACTTATTTCATCACGGGCTAATCCATCGTGCTCGGTCTAAATCCATGAGATAGACACATTCAAGGATGTAGGGTGTTCACGGGCCCATCACTGTCCACTCTCCAGCTAGCCTTTGCTCCATCGGTGACTGGGTCCTCCTTCCGTACGCCGTACGCGCCGGACTACGGACGCGGCACGGCCAGCCGACGTGGGGGCACCGGCAGCGACCCACCTCACCTCGCGCATCACGCTGTATCGCTTGAAGCCGTTTCACCCCTCTCCTCCCTGATGGCTCCAGTTTTTCCAAGTATCAGGGGTGAATGGACATGATCGAAACAAGTTTCTGAGAGTTGGCGCTAGCTAGCTGCTGCTGCTGCTAGATTCACAGTACGACATGGGCACCGATGACGCTGCTACTGCTAGGCCGCACGGCAGTGAAAACTCAAGCCCGGACCGCGTAGTCCAACGCACGGATCCATGGATCGATCTTCCCAACGTCGACGTGACTTTCATCGCTCGGAAAGAAGAGGACAAAATCACTGTTTTGACCTCTATGTGAAAGTTATTCACGATGTGACCCTACTTTGCAAATATTTGCGAATCTGACTTTTTTGCATCGCGCCTACTGTAGCGGCCCTATGCTCTACTATATCGCGCCGCCACTCATGGCGCCATGGCGTTGCCAGCGTGGCAGCGGTCGGGCCAGGGCTGGGTAGCATAGCACCTTGGACGGGGGCGCTATGCGGCTAGAATAGCGCCGGTGATCAGGGCGCTATGCCCTGTTGCCTTAACTAGGCGCAATCAGCCCTTAAGTACATGCACACTCAATGCGAGATAGGCCGGTTGTTCTGCTTTGCACTTGTATGTATGGCTACCGATGGTAGTTAATTAGTGTACTGTTCTAGATGGTCCAGGCTAACCTAGCTATAAACGTGAGAGTTGTTAGAATATGTATTACAACATGTATACGGTATTTATATAAACCATATACATACGTAGACAAGATTGCCGTTGCATGTGTTTACTCCTAGGTCGTTGGGATTGTTTCCCGGTCGATCTCTATGTCTGTATAGATCGTGGCTTGGAGATCAATTTTGTAACAACCTAATGACCTAATTTTGGCCGATGCTACAAATCAGCCGGATGATTTCCACAAGAAATCAACTGTTTGACCAGCCGTCCGATCAGGCGCTGGTGGTCGCCCGATCCACACCAATTCAACTGTGTCTTCCTCCACCCGTCCCGTCTCCCATCCACCTGTCCCCAGCATGCACACCAACGCGACAGGAGAACCCCTTGTAGCGCGCGGTGAGTGGCTTCCTCGTCTGCAGCCCGGCGCCCTAGCCACCACCGGTGGGTTCCCTTGCAGCACGGCGTGCTCCCTCGAACTCCAGCTGGCAACATGGATCGAGCCCCCTCTCTTGTGTGGCAGACGATCTTGTATGGCAGACGAGAAAGACAGGGAAATGGGAAAGCGATGGGGAGAGGATGAGTGGGAAAGGAGGAGATAAGGTTGGGGATTGAAGCGGTGGCGGACACGTGTCGTTTGGGAGAGGAGGTTTACGAGAGGAGAAATCATCAAGGTGATTTTTAACGTTTTCCCCTAATCTTGTAATCTGTCTGTCTATATAAATGCGCAACGCGCTCCTACTACGCCATACGCTTCAGCCAATCTTTACAAGAGCTAGCCACGTGGTAGTTATATTTTTTTCTTCAAGGATACACCGTGGAGAGGTGCATCAATAGTATAGAAGAAGAGCCAAGCGGCTGATCCAACGCTTTCGACACACGGAACACGCACCACGACTACAACAACACAACTTGCCTAGTCGAACCCCAAGCCACAGTGGCAAGGAGGCAAGACTCACAGATCAAGGGCCACGTCTCGACCAACACCAGGAACACAGAAGCACAACCCCACCTACATCACAGGCCAGATCAACGCACTATCCACCCTTCACGCTTAGGAGAGGGCGCGTGACATTTGGAACCAGCTGGATCCGAAGAAGGAGTCATCCAAGGGAAGCCGGAGGCGGCGTACATTGCGCCCCAATAACCCATCCCAACAACAACCACCATCACTAACGGCACAATGCCCCAATCCTCGACGAAGCATCGACAAAGTCACCACCTCCAGCAACAATTCCGATGGCCTCCATGGCACCCTAGCAGCACCTCCAAGGAAGACGCGCCGCAGCTGCGCCGTTGCTGCCTGGCTAGCGAGCCAACCTAAGGTTTCCCCTGGCGCCCGGGTAGAGTACAGACTTAGCCAAGACGACGCCTCCAAGGAGGAGACAGCACCCGCAGGCGTCGTCGTCGTCCGCAACGGCTGCTGCCGCGCCGGGATTTCTCCCCGGCTAGTCCGGACCCCTAGGAGACCGCCGGAACAACGCCAACTGGAGGGGAGGGAGCAAAGCCACCGGCTTGGGACTCACTGCAACGAGGAGCACACAACCGTAACTACCAGCGCGGCCTAAGAGCATCTTCAGCCGATCTCGTAAACCGGGCCATCTGGCAAAATAACCGCCGATTTACGAGACGGGGGCGACTTTGCCGGCCTGAATAGATAACGTATATTCACCCATTTCGGATAGGCCTGAATAGATCCACTAAATTCACCCATTTTGCATATTTTTTCAGGGATCCTGCAAACCCCGGCCCATTTTCACTATCTACATGATTTTTTTTGTTTTTGCCGGATTCCCATTTCGCTTGGCGCAAACTAACTTCCGCTTGCTTCAGTTCCCGCCTCCCGCGCCGCCGCCGCCTGAAATCGCACTTCCGACCACGCCGTCCCGCCTCGCGGTGCCGGAAACCGGCCGGATGGAGTACCTGCAGCCGTCGTCCGACATGCACCGCCGCCACCTCCAATGTCGCCGCTCCGTCTGCCCGCGCCTCCTGCGGCCGTTCATGCCGGCGTCGCCCAAACTCCTTCCTCCGCAGCCATGAAGAGGAAGCGGCAGGGAACAACCTCGTCCAAGGGGGCGTAGCCGACGCGACACCTCCCTCTTTCGGCCCTGCTCCGGTTCCTCCCGTCAAGGCCGCAGACGGGAGGAGGAAGACCACCTCCACCGGGCCGGCCGGCGCGCAAGCGAAGACCCGAGGAAGAAGGCGATCACGTCAAGAGGCCGGGTTCTTCCTTCACCTCTGGCCGGCCACGGGCTCCCCATTCACGACGACTCCACCGGTCACGCCTACCACGTGTTCGATGAATCGACGGGAGGAGGAAGACCACCTTCACTGGAGCAAACACCGTTGCAACGCCGGAGCCTGAGGACACAGGTCCATCACAAGGATGCTGCTGCCGTCGTTTTGTCCTTACTTGAACACACCAGTTTTCAAATCCAACCCCAATGCCGTTCGCCTCATCGAGGAAGGATCTGAAGATTTTTTATTCGACGCTGCCATCGCCGTCGCCGAAGTGAAAGACGACGAACATCCCAAAATCCCAAGCTACTAATGCCTAAAATGATCTACATGCGTGGGTCCTGCGCCCCCTCGCCACCGCCGGAGGACGGCGGCGGAGGGAAGCGCCCTGCCGGTTGGAGGCGTGATCACCTTTCTTTCTTCTCCGAAGACAACAATATACAATTTGTTTCCTTTTTTCTTTAGTTAATAATACTGCCTACTCGTTCGTATATACACCAAACAAACACTGTCACAGCCCTCGCTGTCATGTACATATGCATGTATTGATATGTATGTACACTCCAAATATACGTGTACTGCATTGTGCGATACATATGCATGGTGGCCATGCCGTGCATGCATGCATGCACACGCAGATCCAAGACCGAACAACCAAGTACGGAAATCAGGCGTGCAACCGGGCATAGCGCCCTGGGCATGCTATTTGAACTGCATAGCGCCCGCGGAGGCGGCGCCATGGTACCTAAGCCCTGTCTCGACGCGCCACGTTGTCAACTGCATGGCGCCGTGTGTCGCGGCGCTATATAGTAGGGCATAGCGCCCTTCTGGCAGGCCCGATGTAAAAAGGTCAGATTCGAAAATATTTACAAAGTAGAGTCAAATCATGATTAACTTTACCAATAAGGTCAAAACAGTGATTTTGGCCGAAAGAAGATACGCACATGAGCATTTCACTTTTCTCTGCTGAAGCTCGAAAGGGACGGACTGGACGTAACGTACTGGCTTGCTTTCCGTTATTCGGCGACGACGGGCATGGGTAGCTTCGCCAAGGCCGCGCGCCCCTTTCACGGCGAGGACACTATGACTGGTACGGAAGGGAAGCACGAACTAAGTTGATAACCTTGTTTGGTTAACTGATTAATCGACTATCCCAGTCAGCCATGCGTCAAAAGACAAAAGTAGGGCTCGCCCTTGACAAGTTGTGTGGAAAGGTGGCCAATAGCAAAGTCGGCAAAGTCAGCCGGACGAAAATAAGGTGTCGGCATGATCATGCGGAAAATATATAAATTCGTGGGAGATCCCGTGACCGTGATTCCGGAATGCACGGTACGTGTCACGCGTGGGCTCCCTGCCACCATCAAACAATGGATTCACGGTGGCAGGTCGAGACGGTTTGTTACTTTGTTTACACAAGTCGATGCGTCACTACTTTTTTTTTTAACGGCGTACGCCGTAGGGCAGTGTGCTGCGCTCGGTCTGATTCCTCGTCCGTGACCGATAGATCGTTGTGGACATTGTACTGTGGTGGAATCTCTTCCGTGAAGCGCGCAAACGATACATTCAGACGTGACAGGAGGGCACTTGTTACTGTCGGTAGCCTACCGTGAAAGATGATACACGTCCCGGATACTTAGAGCATCTCCGGCCGTTGGCCCTTCACACGGCGATTTTACGCGCCTTCGGGGGTCGAGCCGGCGCTAAAATTGGCGCGGGGCGAGCGGGTTCCCAGCCGCTCGTCCCAGGGTCGCCCCAAGCGTATTTTTTTATTTTAAAAACTTTGAATTTGGCAAAGTTCAGCTAAAATTCAGCAAACTTGATATTCATATTAAACATGTTCGGCGTTTTACATAAATTATTAAAAAAGGTAATCTAAGGGACGAAGAATCCGATCAGCGCGGCGAAGTCGCCGACGTCGTCGCCGTCCTCGCCGTCGTCGGCGGCCTTCTCCTTCTTGATGGCGCGGCCGCCCCTGCTGGACCTTGCCCGGCTTCTCCATGGCGGACCGGCGGTGGCGGCGCGTCGTCGTCGCTGTCGTCAAGGACGACGATGCCTCCCTCGTCCCGGCCACGGCGACGAGCTGCGAACTGCGCTAAGGCGGCGCACTGGCGCTCCCTCTCCGTCTGCAGCCAGTCGTCGTGCGCCCATTCGAGGGCCGCTTCGTCGTCGAGCGGCTCCGGCTTGACGACGGCGAGCCCCGGCTCCGTCTTCACCTTGACGAAACGCGGAGGAGCCGAGGAGGAGGCACGCCGGCCGCCCTCTTTGATGACGATGCCGGCGCTGCGGGTGCGCCAGCCGAGTGGTGTCTCCGCGGCGGGCTCTGCCTTGACGCCGAGGAGCGCCGGCGAGCCGGAAGAGTGGGAGGAGGAGTGGGAGGAGGATGAAGAGTGGGAGGAGGAGGAGCCGCCGAACCTCCTGGGCACCCACGGCCCGGCGCTCCGGCGAGGGGCTGGCACGGCCGCCGCCGCGGCGGGGTACGCCAGCGGCAGGTTGTTGCCGCCCTCGAGGTGCGCTATCACCTCGTGCAGGGTTCGGCCGGGGACGCCCCACCAGAGGCGGCGCCCGTCGCTGTTCTTCACGCCGCCGACCACCGGCGCCCCACTCGTGGACGCCAGCCGTTGCGCCTGCCGCCGCTGGAAGTAGTCCGCCCACGCGGCGTTGTTGTCGGCGGCGTACTGGGGCAGGGCGCGCTGCTCCTGCGACAAGGACGACCGCACGCGGTCGACCTCGGCGGCGAAGAAGCCAGGGGGCGCGTCGACGTCGGGCACGAGAGGGGGGATGGGGACGCCGCCGTTACTGAGCTTCCACCCCGTCGGCCCGGCGCGCATGTCCGGCAGTGCCGGGATGTTCGCCTCGAAGAGCAGCCACGATTCGCACTCCTGGAGAGAGCGGCGGCCGAAGCCGTTGTCCGCCACGGCGTCGCCAGGGAAGCGCTCCGCCATGGAGAGAAGGAGGGAAGGGGAGAGCGGCAGTGCTCGTCGGCGGATGGGAGGGACGGCGGCTGGTTTGGGCTCGGCGGACTGGGTGGCCAGCGGCGAGGGAAGCCTCTGATTTTTATAGCTCCAGGCGCCGTGTGAACGCGTGCCGGAAGGGGAGGCGTCGCCGCGCCAGGCAGCCCGTGACGCGCCGCCCGTGAGGAATCAATGGCAAGGCTAACCGGCGGCAACCTTGCCATTGATTCCCCCGCGGGAAATCGAGGCGTTCTGGGGAAGACGAGGCGCGTGCCGCTGACTAGGCGGGCCCGCCGCATTTTCGCGCCAAAACCCCTCGCCCCGGAGCGCCCCTCAGCGCGCCGGGTTCGGTCTGGTGCCGCCGGCGCTAATTTCGGCCCAAGCCGACGAAAAACAGGTTTCTGACGGCGTGACTGTGCCGATTTTTAGGCGCCGGCGCGGCAAAAACGTCTGAAAAAGGTCTGTTGGAGCCGCGGCTGGAGACGCTCTTAGACCACTATCCCTTGGGCTTGCACGCCGGCCACCGGGTAGGCACGAAAGGCCCGCGCCGCTTTCGTCTTTCGACGGACTACGAATTTCATCTGGTACGTACATGCCGTGGTACGGAAGGGACGTGCCCGAGAAGGAACAAATATGTGCCCTTTCGCTGCCACTTGTGCCAGAATGCGCAAACACGCAGCTTTGGGAGGAACGGGAGAGCATAGTAAACAAACATGATAAGCTTGGTTATTAGTGGATCTGCTTTTCGCAAAGACGAGCCAGTACGAGAGGACGTGCTTGCCAATTGGAACCGACCGAGGTGCCCCGGGACGTGGTGATGTTCTTACGTACATGGCCCGTGATTCTGGCATGTACGGTGCGGGACGCAGTTGGGCTTGCTGACAGTTTGCTGCTTGCATAGTCGGGCTTGCTTGATTATGTACTACATTGTTTTTCTTTCGTTGTCTCGCCTCCTCGCTCGAGCACGGCAGCATCCACTACAGTAAACGCAGCTTAGCCTTTTCCTGGGCGGTGGAAAGAAAATCACAACTCGCTCCATCAGTGTGATTACAGTGATGTACACGCGGCACGTAATAACTGCGGCATGCCAGTGATGCAGTCGACAGACATATCCATGCAAGGAAGCACGTGCGCACGTACGTGTTACGTATACCTACGTGCATGCGCGGGCGCCATCTTCACGAGCAACAGTATGTAGCTAGCTGAGCACATGCATGATATATACGCTTCCGATTGCTGAGCAGTGCATTATGTTGCATGGGACACCTTGTCGGTGACGGAGCGATTGATCGACGAACGTAAATATGAACAGCAATTCATCAAGAAGTCATTGATCAGTCCCATCTTCTACCAGAAATTTCATTTCATCACAGGCAACAATAAGTTTTATATTCCCTAACCCCTCTCCCCCGTGTCGCCTTCCTCGGACGACACGAGGAACCCTACCCACCACCTCCCTCCCACCACACGAAGCTCATACAGGGCACATCGCCAGGCTCCAATTGCCGCGTCGGTCATCTGAGCTTGCGTGGCCTCCTCCTCTGGCCACTTTTCTCCGTCCTTCTCTCTTCTTCCATGGCCCGATTACCTCTACTTCTGGGTCACCATCCCTCTGGTCCATCCCCTGGCCAGATCCATGGCTCCACTAAGGAGCCGCCGACTGCGTACCTGTTCGACGCTGCTGTGGACCCCTTCCCAGCCCCCTCTCCACCAGGCTGCACCATTTGCAGCCACCAGCATCCCCGCTTCCCCTGGTGGTTCGGTGGTTTGTAGCCTGGTGGGCGTTTACAGTGGGGATCCAACCCCGTCCTCCGTCTGCTCGCTTCCACTGTCGACCACCAACCTCGGGCGCATGCTGCGGCCAGTCCTTGCCCTAGTTCCGGCGTCTATCCCGGCGGAATGACCTAGCCACGACTCTTTGCGTGCTGGCTGCTTGGTGCTGGTGGCGGCAGGCCCGGGTCTTCTCTGCCCAGATTTGGCTGTGGTTTCTCGGGTGCCTGCAACGAGGGCGGCACTAAGTGGTGGTGGGTCCAGTGGGCGCGTCTCTCCTTCCTGTGGTGGCTGCTCCAGCCAGCATTCTCCAACCCACGTCTCCAACTCCGGCGGCTTCTTTGGGATTGTTCGGTCTCAGGCCAGGCAAAAGCCCTGCTTGACTTGCCAATGCCGGTACTGGCGACACCCGCGCGTGTCGTTCCCTTCTTGAAGGCGCTTCTATGGCCTCTCTACCATGCCCCTTGAGCGTCGAGGAAAACTCTAGGTCCGGTTCGCCAGACCGGACAACGACGGCGTCACGACATCACCCCCTTCATGAAGGTGTTGTCTTGGGTGCTCCTGAAGTCTCCGGTGGTGGAATGTGATGTTGGACATTGTGCTTTGTCTCGGCTGCTTCCCAGTGCGTGGGCTTTCATGGTGCAACGGGCGTGACGTCCGTAGCGACAAAACAGGAGCTTGCGCTGATGATTCCCAGCCGTTCGACTCTTCCAATCGAGATCCTGCTTTGGGCGATGGATGAGGCATGTTCAGAAGATCCCAGACAGCGAGCTAAGGTTGTCTAAATACCGCTCTCGTGCCTCCAAGGTCCTAGTGGACCCGTTAGCTCACAAGATAGGGGTCGTGCCAGGAACCAGGAATCTGCATGTCTGTCTGGACGAGGAGGAGAGGGTAGATGGCGATGGCGATGGCGACGCGGATGCAATGCATATGGTGGGTGGCAATGAGCCTAAGCAACCACACCTCCCCCATCTGTAACGCAAAATCAACATTTATGCAGTGCAACCGAAATAGAAATTTTCAGACACCTCTAACTGAATATCATGACACCTCCAACTGAATTTTTGACACCGGCACTCGACTTGGCCGTTCTCTGGTAAGGTCATGCATCAGGGTGCCTCCGTTTTAAAATAGATGACCCAACTTTATACTAACTTTGTATTAAAGTTGGGTCATCTATTTTAAAATGGAGGGAGTAGTTGACTAGCAGCACACGCGGGCACGTACATATTGCTATCGCTCTCGCTCTGGCCGTGGAAAATCACGCGTGGCCTCGACCCATCTTCTCGGAAGCAATGTCGACTACACCCAGCTTTGACTAGAAAGGAATACTCCTGCATTTTCAATGGAGCGTGCAGTGCAGGAAAACTATGTTGGTCGACGTGGCTTTCAGTATAGGTGCACTCGAGACTTGACTCTTCAGCTCTCCTTTTCTGCGTCGAAAGGCCGGACTGCTGTGTCACTCGGCGATCGCGACGGAGCGACCAACATAGGGAGCTTCGATCCATGGCCCCGCCCTGCGCGTCGTTATCGAGGCAAGGACCGCGCATTTTCGCGAGGGTTGCACACATGCCGTGGTACGGAAGAGAAACTATACCAGCACTAGCTCCGTACCAAAATGCGTTATAGAAAAATCCACGTACCGAACGACGCGTTTGTTTCGACGATTTGGCCGCGGTTTCCGATCCCCACGCTTTCCGAAACGGCAGATTACGTTTGGTTCGCGTACTACGTATTACCTGGCCGCGGTTTCCGATACGGGGCTTCGCAGAATCGAAAACAGACGAGCGGGAGGTGATTAGGAAACCGGACAGAAGCGCACGAACCAAACAAAGCCAGTATTCCATAAAAGCAAATCGGAAGCAGCGCTTCTTCATACCGAAACCCATTGCGTTACCTGAGTCGAAACCAAACGCGTCGTTAGTTAGTTGCAACCGGTGTAGTAGCAAAGTAAACCAATAATCAAACGGTACGGAAGTATGATAACCCTCAAGACAAGTGATATGATAACCTAGCTTGCGTTTTGATTAATTATAATTCTACTACAGTCTACAAGCAACTGTGGCAGGCGTCAAAAGTCTACAGAACACAGGTTGCGAAGCAGCATAAGGCCGAACATAAACATGGAAACCCGACTGAACTTATCTGCACTATCCCCTATGTCTTCTTAAAAAACAATTGTGCGAGAAAACGATGGCTGAGAACAATGAAGTGGCCGTGCACGATCGAGCCCGTGCCCGTGATTCCGGATTGCACGGTGCGTGTCCCACTGGACTGGCAGGCACTTTACCGCCTCGTGCCGTCGTTCCAACGATGGTGGAATGCTTACTCAGCAGTCACCATGTTTGGACTACGTGAGGCCAGGGGCAGGTAAAAGCACAGAGCGGTTTGTTTAAGGAGTGGCATATACTAGGCGGTGCAGTACGGCACCCGGTGCTCCAGATCCCAATCTCCTCGCCCGTGAACCGTGATCGATCCGCTGGAATCGCCGGCGAGATGCGTCGACGCATGCATGTCGTCTCAACGGCCGACCCGCGCATCGCACCGCACGTCGGGCTCGCCGTCGCCGATCCGGCGACCCTTCCACACTTCCATGATATTTTCACAACGTCTGGAACACACGCTCCGTTGGATCCTCAGCATCCGGTTCGGAACAGACAACGGGTGCGATCGACCGAATGCACGGCCAGAAATAGGCGCCCGCTGATAAGTGGCGAAAGATAAGCTATGCGGAAATAAGCATGACGCGCGTCGCGCTAGAGAACCGGTCGAGCGTGGAAGATGTGAAAAGGTGAAAACCAGACAAGATTCTGCGTGTCTCGACATATCAAAGCCTGTGGAAATGTAGAATTAAGGCCAACGCTCACTGTCCCGTAGTCTTGACGCAGCTGCTCTACGCCACAGGAACAGCAAAGTTATTGCATCCATAGAGCTAGACACGAATCGATGTCCCCGGTACCCATGCCTGGAATGGAGCCAAATAAATGAATCGAGTATCGGAGGAGAACCACTGCGGATGTTTTCCGGAAAATATTGAGAGAACTTCAACGCGGATCACCAAAAGGATATACTGTGGACAACGGACGCGGTGCTTGCCATCGAATCATTTTCATATACCCGCAGCATCGGAAATAATTACATTTATAAAAATAATTCAAATATAAATATAATAGTTCAACCATTCAAAGAAAATAAAACAGTTCTAGTTTGGATTCAAATTCGCACACATGTTTTAGTTGTCCATATAAAAGACCAACAAATGCTATGAATCCGAAGCTGGTCATGAGTTTTTCGATTGTTAATCTGCTGATGCATCTGGAGAAAATACTCAAACATCATCGTATTCTGTCCCCGAAGGTGGGCAGGATCACCCATCTTTTCACACTCCAGACCATCAGACGGTGGCGATCAGGGCGGATGCAGCGTGAGCTTCAAGCTTGAGCGCGGGAGGATTGGTAGGATTGTCAGAATGTGCGGGCTCCAACTCGATTTTGGGTGGGTCCATGTTGTCGGAGTTCACCATGGCACAGTGAATACTCACGTTTGATGAGTTCGGCCACGTTTGATCGTATCCAAGCACACATTGGAACCCGCTCATGTTTGATGAGTTCGTTCAAATGCAACAACAAATATGACATCGAGCAACACATTAGTAGCTCAAGAAAGATTTAATTAAGCATCTAGGGACGAGTAAAGTGGACAACTGGTCATTTGCAAGAAAAAAAAGGCAACTAGATTATATGAGCTAGTTGAATTCCAGTTTCAACTATTTTATTTGAAAACATAATTGAGGGCGGGCTGGCGAGGCTGGCGCGGGAGCGCGGCCGCCCTCGTGCCGGCCGCGGGCGCCGGAGTAAGAAGAATGCGAGGGCAGACGATATATTTTCAGAAAGAAACGGTTCAAAGTAGAAGAGATAATCTGGCGTTTTCGTTTTTCATCTAACGCTTCACGTTGATTCGACTAACCCAAAATATAAAAAAAAACCAGTCGACTGCACCGTAGTCATCATTCCAAAAAGCATCGTCGCCCTGCGCGCTCCAAGCCTCCAACCCCCATCGGCCAACAAATGGACCGACCTTCTCGAAAGCAAACGTTCCTACACTACCCAAATCTGACCGGGAAGCACAACCCTGGCATTTTTAAACCTTGAAAACGGTGCTCGGCCGACGTGCCTTTCGCTCGGAAAGAAGTTGTGCACTACTAGCTCGATCGTTCAGCTCTCCTTTTCTACGGCGATGGCGACCCAAGTCGGGAGCTTGGGTCGGGGGCCGCCGCGCGTCGCTTTCCAGGCGTGGACTGCGCACTCCCGTGGGTACGTGCCGTGGTACGGTAAAGGAGCGCCAACGATCTTTTGGAGGAGCATATAATCTAGTCCCACACCGAGATGATGCTGGCTTAGTTAATTCTAACCCGTACGAAGAGAAGACAAACAAAAAGTACACTCGATAACGAACATGATATGATAGCCTTTAAGGAAAATGTTATGATAACCTTCTTGAATTAAATAGTACTGCTCCTGTAACTAACTATGGCAGGCCGGGTCGGAAAGCGGCCGTGAAAAGTATACCGAACGAGCAAAGCCATGAAAAGCGGAAGAAAATCGTCTGCGCGCGATCTTCCATGGCTGGCTGCTTATTTGAAAAGAAAAATTGGTGGGAGAAAGCGAGGGCTGTGGTTGAATAGTGGCCGTGCTCGAGCACGATGGTGATTCCGGACAGTACGGTATGGGTCCCACGTGGACTTGCGCACAGTCTGCAGCCGCCATACAACGACGGTGCAAATAAGTTTGTTTAAGCATTTGCCTAGGCGGTGCACTGCTGCAGGTGCAGTGGCCATTCCCATGCGTCGCCCGTGATCGCTAGCACTAGCACGCACACCTGCATGGCTTGAGCATCGTGCCGGAATCGCCGGTGAAATGCATGCATGCACGGATCCGCGTCAGCCGGGATTGCAGACAAGGAGTCGACGTCGCCGATCCCGCGACTCTTCCGCCCGAGACGGGACGGTGGTGCGCCCAGCACGCAGGCTGCGACAAGAAAAGAAGAAGCACTTATACGGGTCGAGATATTTTTCAGAAAAATCGCTGCTGAATCTTTCAAATCCTCCGTCGCCCAACGAAAATGAAAAATCCTTCAGAACCTTCCGGCTCGGAACGGACAAACAAGAAGGTCATGGACCGAGGTTTGCCTGTCTGCACGCACGCACGCACGCGAATCAACGGGACACGCGTCAGGACAGGGCGCCGATCGAGCGTGGAAACGGAATATCTAGCCAGGCTGAAGAGGTCCGGAACAAAATCAGACGAGCTCGCATTGCGTGTTTCGGCAATTCCAGGCCGGTGGAAAATAGGAGCGACGCTGATGTACGTGCCATTGACGACGCCGCCTCTGTTGCCCACGGGAAGGAGCGGCATCTTGCATCCTCGAAGGTTCGAAAAGGAAGACGAAAAATCCACGGAGGCAGACACGTATATGCTTCTATCGCTCTCACTCGGCCCTCAGGAATCAACCCCGTGGTAGGAACCAAACAAACAACTGCTCGGTGTATTCCTCAACAGCTCGCGTGTACGTACTCCATACACGGATCGATCCATCGACCAGATCCTCTGCAAGACAACACAGTACAATCCCCGGCTTTGACTTAGCCAGGAAGCATACAAGAAAATTGGACTGTGAGCAGAAAGAAAAGCGCGAAACATTTTGATTGTGCCTCGTGTCCTCGTCGCTCGTCTATCGACGTGCCTTTCACTGGATCGCCAAGATCAAAAGATGCGCCCCGTATCTCTTCGTATCCCGCTCTCAAGGTCTTGTGTTCCATCCATCACACTCCTACTCCGAGTAGAGATTTCTCGGCGACGACGATGATGGCCGAGCCACGCGCAGCGAACGTGCCGGACGGCCTCGGAAGTCGCGCGTCGCTTTCCACGGCGGAAGACTCGTATAGTACTCCCTCCGTTAAAAAATATTTGTCTTTAAAATGAAAAAAGGGATGTATATAGAACTAAAATACATCTAAATACATCCTCTTTATCATTTTGACGACAAGTATTTTCGAATGAAGGAAGTAGTAGAGTACACGAGAGGCGAGATCCACTCCGGTGAACGAAATGAATGTACGCGCGTCTCCCTAACCAACATGATAAGCTTCTTTTGGTTAACTTGTTCAGCTAGCTTTAGATTAGGCTGGCACGCGTGGAGAGCTTGCTTTCCTCTCCATCCACGGCAGGTCGCCGTCGGGTGGCCGGAGCGGAGACCAAACGGCGCAGGCGGGACGACCAAAGGCCAAACAATTTTGTTTTTAATTATTTTTGAAGAAGAAGACGATTAAACAGTTGGGCCGACGGTGGAGAAAGCGGTGGCGTACACGCGTGGACCCGCCATGCCGGACTGTACGGCCACAGCACCATCTCATCATGTTTTCTTTTTCTTTTTATTTATTTCAATTTTAATATCGCCTCGGCCGAAAGAAAAATGGAACGAATGAACGATACTAGCGTATTACAGTGCGGTACACGCGCGCGTGGCACGTCATAAGTGCGCCGTGACAGGGACGCATGCATGCATGCATCCATTGATCCATATGCTCATCATCTCATGTGCTGGCCGGAGCAGCAGCAGTATACCGGCAGTGGCACGCCATCATACCACTACGCTGGACCGATGCTCCTACTGGCACCGGCACGTACCGCTGGCGTACGGGACAGTTGGGAGGCAGCCCGTACCCCTACTTGAGCTGAGCTGCCGCTGCTAGCTCCATAGCGCGGGCACGACACATGGAGGACCGCCTTCAATTCACGATCGAGCAGTGGATGCGTGCATGGGCCACCGTGTCGGGGATGGATCGCCGGACGTACTCACGTACGGACGTACACGTACCACGGCACGGCACACGGCAGTCCCAAGCCATTAATTCACGAAATGATGATGATGATGCCCTGGTAGCGCCGGTGCTCAGATCAGTTAATCCGTCGATACCGACAGGCTACTAGCTAGCTACTTAACAACATGACCTGTCAGGTCTCATGCGTAGCTCCACCGGCTTTGATTTGTGACCGAGTGGGACAAACTAACATGATGGTTATTAACAGGTTATAAGCACTTGGCGATCCGTATGTGACCTATCATAGTATCATGGCTGTGTTTATAGGAGCTAGCTAGGCAGGGAGGACGTACCGGTCTAACCAATTTCGTGAGCCACATCCTGCCTGAAATCTCCGATGCAAGCCACGTAACCGCACATGGAATTCATGCATGCACGTACGTAGCCCCGAACGAAGAAGCAGCCAGCCCGTTCGATCGTCCCAGCGAATTTGGTGCGAGCATCTTGCTTCTTCTTGCCAGAAACAAAATTAGGTGGACACAGCAAAGCGTCTGGTCCGATCGGAACAGCGCGTTTACTCGGCTGCGCGGCCAGAAATACCCACGCGTAAATGCCACATGCCGGCCCAGAACAAGCTCTACCGCAGCACTGATGGCTACGTGCTGCTGCACTGTACACACGGATTCAATCGAGAGGAGGGGCGACGCGTCACGGCAGCTAAGAGCATCTACAACCGGACGCCCGACCCCGTCTCATATGTCCGGCGGACAACCCGGTCACTGACCGGTCAGAAAAATGCGATCCAGACGGACGTCTTAAACAGGCTTAAACGCCTAGGGTGACTGGTACCCCTAGTATCCAACCCAAATATGAGGCGAGAATAGGATGTCCGGGAACGTCCGCCACGTTGTCCCCGGCCATCATGGCCCATCCACCGGGCGATCTCCGGTCGTCTCCGGTGTTGGAGTTGTGTCGAATATAGTGTACAACGTAGGTTACAGTTGGACTTGCAGTTGTATTGTGTTTAGATAGGATATGGAGTCGTGTCCTAGTAGAACACTTGTATCCTAGGCCTCTCATATATAGCAAGGCTAGATACACGATGTAACCTATGCCAACATAATAGCACAGGAACGCAGGGGAAGCCGGTGGCATGTACCGGCGTCCAGGGCGACCGGGTGCGATATTGTCGCAGTATCATGGGGAGGAGCGCTCATAGTCAGGCCCGGGGGATGTAGCCTGTAGCCATATCTGTGAACCTCATTAACAAATCTCTGTGTCGTGCTCGTGTGATTGCTTGGTCCTCAGATGATCTACGATATGCCTCGGTTTATTCTAACAAGTGGTATCATGAGCTAGGTTATTCGGAGGCTCTGAATTGTTGATCCACAAGAAGTATCAAGTTGGAGATGCAGCCGACTGCGGCATGGTTTTTGATGAGATTGGAAGAAGCAATCGGAATCAGTACGCAGCCGGTCAATCCAACAGATTGATCTCGGCGAGTTGACTTCACGCGCGTGGGCGTGTGCCACCAGCAGGGAGACGTGCGGCGATCGATCACCTGATCGGGCGAGCGTACTGACGGCGGCCTAGCGTACAGGCGTACATCTATACTGATGGGATTGTTGGCCGTTTGCTGGCCATGGCCGGTGTGGAACATCAAGCATGGCGGGTAGCTGATCCGAATCCTTCACCTCCAGATCTGTCAATCCGAACTTATCCCACGCGGCCCCGAGGAGAAGATGGCCGTCCAGCTTGCACTCCGCCGCTCTCGGTAGGAGGCCCATGCACGGCAGCGCTCGGACTCCTTCCGTTGGGAGTCCATTTCGTCTGGCAAAATTGCGCACGGATCCGATGCTAGGTGTGCCGTCGCTGCCTCACCGGAGGTGGTGCAGTCCGCCTGGCGTCCGAACGCGGTGACGGACGCGCAACCCCTCGTTGGCTCGCCGAGCAGCATGGGCGTCATCCGACTCAAACATGGCACGGCGTGCCCGCCGTGCAAGGCAGCGGGCACGGGAAGCGGCGGCAGCCCTCACAGCGGTGGACGTCGGCGAGGCGGAGTCGCATTCTTCGGCGCCCCGTATGATGCATCAGTCCGGGCGCCGTAACCGCGTCGTGGTGCCGACTCGTCCCAGGAAGGATCCATCATTAATCTGACGTCGACCAACACCGTTCGGGTATCGGGCTCCGACGAGAAAAAAGTAGGGCATGGAAGACGGCGGCACCTTGAGTCCCATGAGCCGGCTAGTGTCCCATGCCCTACTCAGCTTTACCGACGACCGGACCAACACTCTGAGGAGCGCAGCCGGCCGTCGAACACGGACATGGTGAAACCGGACGAGCTTCGCTTAACGATCACTTTACATTGCACGTAGTAATATAGAGTTGAGATTTCTAATTTAAAGTATCCAGCTATGAAATGCATTATTTAAGACGTGACTGTTTAGGGGTGTTTGGTTCAGAAGTCTAGGACTTTTTCTAGTCCCAGAGACTAATCAAAAAAGACTCTGTAGTAGAGTCTTTTTCTAGTCCTCTAGAAAAAGTCCTTCCCGTTTGGTTTCTAGAAATTTTTTAGGGACTTTTTCTAGTCTTTGGAACTAAAAGTCCCTGAACCAAACACCCCAGTGTCCGCGGACGCGCACGGGCGTAGAAAGCCATCAGAAATATGCACGCAAATTTGAAAAATTGGAACATGCATGGAAATATCTCCAGGCCAACGGAGAAAAACGAAGCAGCGCGTGGTCGCGTAGCGTACGGTATTCCGGGTGGTAGGCCCGCCTGCACGTCGCTCTCCGAGGCTCCACCGAGCGAGCGAGCGAGCTCTTCCGTGCCTGCTGTCGCGGTCGGGTCGCGGACCAACCGTTCCGTACGAGCCGGTCTACAGACGGGTGCGAGAGAGGCCGGTGCGGCGTCCGGTCACGGCACGCGCCCGCGCGGGCCGGGTGACGGGTGACGGCAGCGGCCCACCTCAGCTCGTGCGGGCGGATCGCACCGGTCGGTCGGGGTCGGGCTCGGGGCCTGCGAGACCGACCGCACTCCCTCGGGTGGGTGGGGGGTTAAAGGCGCGCGCAGGAGGTGGGCACGACGATGGGGGTCCGGCGCACCGGCTTTTTGTCCCCCGTACCCGCCGGGTACACAGATCGGTACCCGCGCGTTCCGCTCCCCGCTCTCGCCTCCAACTCCACTCCCGCCCCTTCAGTCCAATTGCTAGGCTCACGCGTAGCTTTCCCCGCGCTAGTTTGGCTACTTTGAAGTTTGAAATTCGAAACGGTCACAATTTGACGAAACACGGTTGTAATTCACTGACTCGCGGTAAAGTGATAGAACATCACATTTGTTGTATGCAGAGTGGGCTTTGTTTTGAGCTTTGAAATGGTAGGGCCCGCAGATATTGAACCTTTTATTTTCAGGGGGAAACTTCCGGTTTGTTTATCGGTATATATGGGAGTACAAAGAACACCAGAAATTACATCCAGGTCCGTAGATCACCCATGTACGACTACAACTACTCAGTGGCGGATCTAAGAATTGAACTTAGCCGGGGCGAAACATTGAAGGAATAAAAATTTTGATTGACGAATGCAAGTCCGCTGAACCAAACCTTATAAAATTCAAATATGAAGCTAGATGCACTCGAAAATTTACATGACCAATGATTCAGAACAGTTCAAGATTCTCGAGAACTAGGTTGTAACCACCTAAAATCACAAAATATAACGTAAATGTCACACATATGACATAACTACTAACTTGGACTCCCGCTGCTTGAATAATTCATTCCATGGCCCAAAATGTCGAACTCCATGACTAATAGATACCTACAACAGGTGAACAAGCTGATATCAATACATGTATAGGAACAAGTAAGCAAATAGTTTGAAACAGATAACAAAAGTATTTACCCTAAGTCGTAAGTATACGGGAAGGGTTTGGTAGATGGCCTCTACGGTCTCTCAAGCTGTGAAAATGTTCTATGATCTTCTTGTCATCAATTCCAGCAAATATACCTCGCTCTAGATAGCATATCATCATATCATTCAACCAATCATCAGATATCTTATTTCTCAAATCTGTCTTAATGATATTAATGTCTCAGAAAACTCTTTCAACAGATGCCATCGCTACTGGCAAAGTCAAAGCAAGTGTGATGAGTCGGTAAACCAAAGAAAAGTGTAAATGTTCCTTAGTTTCAACCAACTTGAGAGCAAGATTAGCGAGACTGCCACAACTGCAAAAAACATCAGACCTTTTCATCATATCAATGACTTCGAGACATAAAGATTGATATATTGAAAGGTTATATTCGGACATCGGAATGATTCCGATGTGTATCGGGTATTTTCCGGAGTACCGGGGGGTTACCGGAATCCCTCGGGGGATTAATGGGCCACAATGGGCCTTAGTGGAGAAGAGAGAGGGCCGGCCAGAGGTGGCGCCCCCCCTTGCCCAGTCCGAATAGGACAAGGGGAGGGGGCGGTGCCCCCATCCTTCCTTATCTTCTCTCCTCTTTCCCCTTCTTCTCCTACTTGGACTAGGAAAAGGGGGGGGGGGCGGTTCCTACTTGGAGTAGGACTCCCCCCCTTGGGCGCGCCCCCTAGGGCCGGCCGGCCTCCTCCTCCCCTCCTTTATATACGGGGGAGGGGGGCACCCCATAGACACACAAGTTGATCTTTAGCCGTGTGCGGTGCCCTCCTCCACAGTTTTACACCTCGGTCATATTGTCGTACTGCTTAGGCGAAGCCCTGCACCGGTAACTTCATCATCACTGTCACCACACCGTCGTGCTGACGAAACTCTCCCTCGGCCTCAACCGGATCAAGAGTTCGAGGGACGCCACCGAGATGAACGTGTGCAGATCGCAGAGGTGCCGCGCGTTCGGTACTTGGATCGGTTGGATCGCGAAGACGTTCGACTACATCAACCGCGTTACTAAACGCTTCCACTTTCGGTCTACGAGGGTACGTAGACACACTCTCCCCGTCGTTGCTATGCTTCTCCTAGATAGATCTTGCGTGATCGTATGATTTTTTTTGAAATACTACGTTCCCCAACACTTTGTGCCTCCCGTGCAAATCCCCACATGTATTGGCCCATGTACTAAAACGAACCATATTTTTTTGTATACATAATTTTGGCTACCCGGGGCGGCCGACCATGTTGGCCCCTACCGTGGCGCCGCCACTTCAACTACTGGAGCAAACCGAAAGTGTGGCGCCGTCATCTCCCCTTTCTTACCGGAGCCAGACAAACCCTACTGTAGTAGACATCCACAAAGTCATCATAATAAGGCCCCGTAGGACGAGCACATGAGAACAGTAACCATCGTCGATAAAGAGAAAGCGTACATCACATGTATCGAATCTGTAGAAACACGAACGTGTACTGGATCCATGTAGATCCATCGATGACAAACGTCGACCAAATCCCGTGAGATCTGCCGGAGACACAATTCCACACGCCTAATGCTGATGCTAGTTGATCGCCAGTACGGGGGCTAGGCGAAGTAGAAACTTATTCCATCTCCATGGAGCAGTCGCCGCCTCTTGTTCCTGAACACAACACAAACCCTAACACACACAAAAGACCCCTAAAACCAAGGAGGAGCCCTCTTGTCGGCTAGGCCCGAGATCCACCATGTCTCCATGGCTTAAGGCCACATGAGACAGGGATAGACCTGCTGCGCTCTCAGCAAGAGGCGAGAAACCCTAGTCGCCCTCTGACTCGCGAGACCAGCGACGAACTTGTACGCAGGGCATTTTTGGGGTAGGTTTATCTTTGGCTACAGTTCTTTGATTTTGTCAAAAAATGAACCTTAACCACTCAATCCCTAAAAAAGGCACAATGTATTCACAAACCCCACCAACCCTAACCTTATGGTAGTAAAATCTTGTTTGTTGTATCGGGAAATGAACAATCCCACCCCCGATCGATCTTTGCTCTCATATACTATGCGGGCCAACATGTAATATTCATCTTCTTCCCCAATTTCTCTCCCTCTCAAACTCACTCTCATGCCCTGTCCAGTTTCCTCTATCTATCCTACACATGGCTACATTTCGATGGTTGCGGACCCTACTTCTGCCTTGGTGGTGCCAACCACATGGTCAAGGCAAACGAGTCGATGTGTGTGCTGCTCGTCTAGCACCCGAGGGCTGATCCGCGCGTCCGCCTACGACGATGATGTATACAAGTACCCATACCAACAGCACGACCAATCAACCAAAATATTCGGGCCCAAGTCGATGGAGGGGAAGCGTATTTGGTTGAAACTCAGTTCCCCCTCTCTTTATCTCTACCTGAAGTCTTTTTACGCAAATTACCATTTTTCCATGTTAAGTTGATTACGTTGGTGTTAGAAATCCAAACATTCTACCAACCCTCTCAAATCAAGGTCAAACGGGACAAAATGTTATAATTAGGATGTTAGTGTGCCACTAAAGAATTTGGCATTGCACTTTTTGCGTAGAAATTCTAGGTCCTCCTTTGATTCACACGACAAGGAAAATGAAGGATTGCAATGACCCACCCATTTGGTGAGAATGTCAGTGTGGTGGACTCTGACATAATTTTAAAACACGGTAATTCTCATGTCTTTGAACAAGTCACATGAGAAAAATGCAAATAGAGTTTTATAGAAATAAATGATGCACGAGACTATGAAGAAATACACTATAGATGTCGCATTGAATTACTCACTGGAGACGCATGGAATTTGAGTTAATGTTAGATCTAGTACGATATTCTTATCGATGATATATATTCCATAGAATTATTCACTTATTTACTGTCCAAAAACACTACAATTTTTTTGTTTTAGGTCCAAAAACATCCCTCAAATTACAGCGGGTGTGCACAGTAATAAGGCAGAGTGTAGTTACATCAACTGTACTGTGTATGTATGAGCGTCTACATCTGTACCTTGTTAAAAAAACAAAAATGTAGCCTTTCTGTTAAAAACACATTGCACCAAGGAATAAAAGGTCCCCTGCACAAAAAAGGCAGAAATGGCAGAAAAGTGACAACGAGCCCCCTACGCCTCTATAAAGTAGGACGGGCCGCAGCACCCCCCACCCAGTACCACCCCGTCCACTGCAAACAAACCAACGCCTTGACCCCTGCGCGCTCCCTGCCCTGCGCCAAGAACCCAGCTTTTCTCCTCCCCGCCGCCGCCTCCAGCGCCATGAAGCGCCTCTTCAGACGCCTCTCCCGCGTCGCCGCGGCCGACTCCTCCTCCGCGGCCGCCGCCACGGCGTACCGGCAGCTCCGCGCGCCGAAGCAGGCCGCGTCGGCGGCCGGCGGCGCCAAGGTGCCGCAGGGGCACGTGCCGGTGTGCGTCGGCGAGGAGGGCGGGCCCGTGGAGCGGTTCGCGGTGCGCGCGGACCTGCTGGGCCGGCCGGCCTTCGCGGCGCTGCTCCTCCGCGCCGCCCAGGAGTACGGGTACGGCCACCCCGGCGCGCTCCGCATCCCCTGCCCCGTCGCCGACTTCCGCCGCCTCCTCGTCCGCCTCTCCGACGACCCCTACGCCGACGAGTGCTAGGCGCCGGCCTCCGCACCTTCTCGGCCCGCCGCTGGAGAACTCTGCCCCTCATTCGCCCCCCGTCTGACAGATTTACCCCCGGGCACTGGGCAGACCTGCAATGTACATACAGTGGCAGGCCGAAGAGGAGTCGCCGGAGCGAGGGTTAGGATAGGGATCTCCTAGCTTCGTAGTAACTTTTTTTTATTACTGCCGAGCATGAGCTGAATGGGAAGAACTGTGGGTGTTCCTTTTTCACCCCCTCTGGTTCTAGGGATTTCAGTGTGTGTGTGCGTGCGTGTGTGAGGGAGAGAGAGAGAGGTAGTAGTAGTATGAGTTTCTGCTAGGGATTTTGAGGTGTTCGGTGTTAACCATATGAGATCCTGAGGCTATCATGCCATATTTTTACTGAGCTAGTAATATGATCTTTTAGCACTACATTGGTCTCCCTCCTTCTCTATGTATGTTTCAGTTTATATCAGAGATCCTCTGGTTCATATGAGATCTGTTTGGAATGCATGAATTCCTTGAAATTTTCACGCATTTTAGAGAAGATTGTTCAGTTATTTGAAATCGACGACGGCTTCCGCGGTCAAAACATTGTTATCCTCTGGTTCATTTTACTGAATTGCACTGCGTTTTGGGAGGGGATGTGTTAACAGGGGCGCAAGCTGTGATGGCCTGTTGGGCAAGCGATGCCATGTTGGTGGTCCGGGCAAAGATAGCAAGGGTGCTGCTGGTTTGAAGCAGGATATATGCCGAATAAAGGAAAGGAT
This sequence comes from Triticum aestivum, assembly GCF_018294505.1. Classification (NCBI taxonomy): domain Eukaryota; kingdom Viridiplantae; phylum Streptophyta; class Magnoliopsida; order Poales; family Poaceae; genus Triticum; species Triticum aestivum. Next base: position 118,721,790 of record NC_057811.1, read on the forward strand.
ACTGCAGATATCAACTTTTATTAACACCGAGACAAGCACTCAAGCAGTACATTTAGACCATTTGCACAGCTGATCTGCTGTAAGAGTGAGAACATCTTCAGCCAGACGAAAGATTCAAGAAAATGCTGCAGCCAGGATATGAACTGCAGTCTCGCTGGCTTGTCACAGGCTGTTCAGGAAAATTTGGCCAACATCTTCAGCAGTGTTCTTATCAAGTACATTGCCATTGTAGGGAAACTGAGTTAGGGTTTGGTTTGGTTTTCAGTTGATATCCAGGTTCGGGACGCAGCGGTCTCAAGTGAATTTTGCGGACATTTTACTGAAGATAGTTCAGATCCTTATAAGTCGACACCGAGTTTCCGCTTGGGAACATTATGCATTGCAATGCATTTGGGGAGAGCATGAGTTAACATTGGTGCAAGCTTGTAATGGAACATTATGTATTGCACTGCATTTGGGGAGAGCATGAATTAACATTGCTGCAAGCTTGTAATGCAAGCGATATGCTAGTGGTCCGGGCAAAGATAGCATGGTGAATAAAGCAGAATCTGCCAAAGAAAGTCAGACCGGCTCTCTGAACAGCTGTAGAAACGCATTTCTACGAACATCCAGACAAGATATGATTGGAGCATTTGTACATATGATCTGGTGTAAGAATAAGAATATCTCCAGCCAGGCTAAAAATTCTGAAACACTGCATCCTGAATCTGCATTGCACTCTCCGTTTCTGACTCTGCCTGTAACAGGCTGTTCATCAAATTTTGGTTATCATCATTTTTACAGCAATTGCAAACCAAACAAAAAATTCAGAAAAGTTACAGCTTGAATATGAATCGCAGTCTCACTGGCCTGTCGCAGGTTGTTCGGCAAAATTTGGGCAGTATCTTCAGCAGTGTTCTCATCAAGTACTCCCTCAGTTCACAAATATAAGATGGTTTAAGTTTTAGTGTGTTTGTTCACTCATTTCAATTCACTCAGTTTAGTCCGTATTAAAATATTCAAAGCATCTTATATTTGTGAACCGAGGGAATACATTGCAACTGTAGAAAAAACAAGTTAGGGCTAGGTTTGGTTTTCAGTTGATATCCGAGTTCGGAACACGGCAATTTCAGGTGAACTTTCCAGTCATTTTACTGAAGATGGTTCAGATCCTTTAAAATCGACGCCGAATTCCCGCGTCGGAACATTATGTACCGCATTGCATTTGGGGAGATCATGAGTTAACACAGGTGCAAGCTTGTGAATGCAAGCAATGTGCTTGGTCCGGGCAAAGATAGCAAGGATGCCGATTAAAACGGAATCTGCCAAATAAAGTTACACTGGCTCCATGATCAACTGTAGAATCCGTTTTTCTTAACATCAAGACAAAATACAACTGGAGCATCTGTGCAGATGGTCTGGTGCAAGAGTAAGAGCATCTCCAGCCAGGCTAAGAATTCTGAAACGCTGCATCCTGCATCTGCACTGCACTCCCCACTTCCGACTTTGCCTGTAACAGACTGTTCAATCAAATTTTGGTTATCATCTACTCCTACTTCAACAAGAGCCGCTCTCATGAAGCACATTGCGCCTCCATGCAGAGAGATTGTTCATTAGGCAATTAATTCACCGAGCATTTTTCTTATTCTTCTTTCTCTTCTATATAAAGTGGCTCAAGGCAAGGTTTTGCAGTGGAGTAACATGTTGGCGTGTGGGAGATATACTCCCTCTGTTCCTAAATATAAGTCTTTTTAAAGATTACACTATGGACTACATACGGAGCAAAATGAGTGAATTTACACTCTAAAATATGTCTACATACATCCGTATGTGGTTTGTAGTGAAATATTTAAAAAAGACTTATATTTAGGAACGGAGGGAGTATATGGGTACGACAGGGACAGGGGAAGAAGGAAGGATCCTGCAGCAATTGCGGTCTTGGCTTGGAACAAAACTGGACTGATCGTCGGGCTGTCATGAGACGGACGGTTTGGTTTGGCGCAGCTGAAAATAGGAGGAGTCGACAGTGACGAGGTAATGGTTGGTTGCCTCAGCCCTCATGCTCCGGTTCCCTCGTCGAGCTGTAAGACATCAGCGTCAAACATCCCTCTGAAGCAAGGGCGACTGCACGATCCATCGCCGGGAAAATTCGCGGAAGAGCGGGCCGGCTTGTGTGTTTTGCTCTAGGAAAGTTATAAGCTTGTAGAATCTGTTTACTGCAACTTTGTTATGCAAAATGTAGTAGTAGTTGAACTGGTTGACCGAGGGAATAATGTTCCTAATTTCAGTCAGTACGCAGGGCAGGTTTCCCTTAAATTTCAGATGTATTGCACCGCCATTGGAACATGGGGATAATGGGGAAAAATGCATGGCTTGAGAAATGTGGACTAAGCATGGATTATTGAATTATATACAACTGAAGAAGCAGGCCCATGTGCAGAGATATTGACCGGTACAGTGCAGTTGACAGCTTCAGGAGGAGGGAAGATTGAGAAGCAGCATCCCAACTTCCATCCTACTATCTGTACCTTAACGAACTGCTAATCTTTCATCAATCAGTATTATTACAAATCATCGCCATGACTTGGTCATCTCATCCCAATGATTGTGACGGAACCAATGTCGAAGGAACCGTGCCTGAATCTCCTGCCCGAACAAACTAATTAAGCATCCCATGCAAACATAAAGTAGCAAGCAGGCGTACATTTTCCAGGTTTGGGCAGGCGAGTAGCAGATATATAATCAATGCCATGCTCATATATATAGTTAATGAATATCGCACGATGCAAGGACAGGAGCAATTCATTTTCCTATCACTCAACTTGACAATGCGGAGAAAAAGTCTGCAAGGTCACATGGTGAGCGAGCCGCACCCCAACAGGATGTTTTCGCCACCAGCCACCACAAAGCTCCATCCTCCAACTGCAAGATCGCAAATGCAACTGCCGGGAAATAGAAAATGTTACCAGCAGCGGCGCCTGAGAGGGACGAGACGGTTAATAGCACTATTCTACTACCGGCTCAGACTGTTCTCGTTGCGATCAGATCGACCATGTGTCCATGTGTGTGCCTTGCACCATGCAGTGATGGTGTGGCGCAGTGCGGTGCGGGGCTGGTGTTGGCCGCATTGAAGCGCGCCCATGCGGTCAAAGTGCCCGAGACAGGCAGACCACATGACGGCCTCAGGCGGGCGGGCTGCCGCGTGCTGCCGCCTGTGTCGCGTCGATCATTTCCAACGTAGGTACGGCCGGCGTCGAGCGCGGCGCGGGGCGTCACGTGGCGTGGTGGAAGGTGTCTGGGGAGGACACGTCGGGGGGTCGCGTGGTGCGGCGGCCGGGCGTTCCGCTGCCGGAGACTGCGTGGCCTGGTGGATGGACGGAGGCATGGAGCCGCTGGGGGGATTTGGTTTCCGTTGTTGCCTCGTGCAGTTCTCGCGAGAGGAGAAGTGCCCCGGACGGTAGGGCAAAGCAATGTGAAGGAACAACCTGTTCGACTTGAAGCGCGATTACGTCGAGAAGTATCTGGTCTGGTGCACCAGATACTTTATATTGGGGCGAAAGCAAATGTGTGTGGGACCAACGTATGAGGGAGAGCCAGGGTTACAAAATTATACTATATAGTACAGTTAAGTTTTAAAAAAAAATACAATTAAGTTTCAATAAAGAAACTTGTAAAAAAATTATGGTTAAGTTTGAAAGTCAAATAATAATAATAATAATCAGTGTTGATCTTGTGTAGAACATCTTGCCAAAAACAAATCGTTGGTCAAAGAAAACTGAATTCAGACATAAAACATATATGACCATGTTTGGGTTTGAAAAGAAGAATTAAACAATGATGGGAGAGAACCCCACGTAAAAAAAAAAGAACGGAAAGAAAATGATGTAGTGTGGGTTGATTTCAGCACAGTGTCGATCCGTCTTGCAAATGTTTCACCAATCTTATCTTCCAGCCTCCTCTCATCCTTCAGATTCATATCGAAGGGCTCAGATATCACTGGTGCATCCGCTACACCAATTGGACCGGTGCACTGTATTCTCGGAGGGAGGAAGCCTGGGTTGTCGAGCAACTCTTTCAGTTTTTTTTGAGCAAATGCAACTCCTTCAGCTTTTATTTTTGAGCAAATGCAACTCCTTCAGCTAGGCAAACACACATAGGCGCTAGCCTGGCCCGGTCCACGAGGTGTACGACTGTACGCGGCTTGGGTTTCGACTGTCGCGATCTGTTTTTCCTCCTGCAACACTGCAGTGACCGATTTTCTTAGTAGCAACACCGTACCGTCTACCGCTCAAAAAAAAAACATTGTACCATCTAGTTTTCTCTGTAGCAACACTATAACTAACATTTTTTGAAACCGTGAACAATGTTTTTCATTTGTGATCAAAATTTAAAACGAGAAATATTTTTTGAAATACCGAACAGTTTTTCATAAACGTGAATATTTTTTAAAATTCTTGATTTTGGTACAAGTGAACATTTGTTGAATTGGTGAGAAAGTTTTGTAAACATTAACTTTTTTTCATTCTGAACAATTTTTGAAGAACGAGAACAGTTTTCGAAATTCCAAAACGTTTCCTAAATCTGTGAGGAAAAATTGTAAACATCTTTGTAACTATTTGGAACAATTTTCCAAAATTATTGAACTTTGTTAGAAAAGGCAGATATTTTCTAAATTTATATTTGTGTTGAAACACAGGAGCATTTTTTGAAAATTTGAACAACTTTTAAAAAAGATGTAGACATTTTGAAATTTCTAAACATTTTTTTCCAAAACAGGAACTTTTAAAAAAATTAACTTCAAAAAAGGAGAAATAGAATAAAATAAAAAATAAAACCAGTAAAGATATAAGTAAAAAAAAAAACGATTCAGGGACTTTTGAGAAGGTTCAGACAACCGGTAGGCTTTCACTGTGCAATATGCTCAAAAGTGCGCCAGCTCGTCTCTCATGCCTGTGTGAGATCCTGTGTGAAGCCCCGACAATTGGATATAGTGAGTGTCCAATAGGGAAATCGGTCCAATTTAAAGGAATTTAAATTCCAAATATGCTATATATCGTTAGTTGATAACATTATTGTAGGAATCGCTTACAGGTTATGACGAGAGGCCTTGTCTATTAGCACCGGGAGCACTCACGCACATGAATCGACAACCGAAGTTATCTCTTGCGCCGGACCAAAATCAGAGGCGGTCTCGTTTGAGGATCTTTTAGTCCGCTTTCTAGAAGCTTATGGGAAATTTTACGTGGTTTTGGGAAGGCTTTTCACCGATTATTGCGATTTCTCTCAGTTCTATTTTTCATTTGTATATTTTATAATTCATGAACATTTTCTAAATTTGTGACTTTTTAAATTTTGTAAACTTTTATAAATCCATGAATATTTAACCTTTTTTGAATTCATGAATTTTTTCAATTGAATTCAAAACATTTTTTAATTCATGAACATTTAATTAATCAAGAACAATTGTTAAAATTACGAATTTTTAATTATTGAATATTTTCTTAAATTATGGATTTTTTCGATTTTATTGAATATATTGTCAAAATCATGAACAGTTTCTTTAATTCTAGTTCATGATTTTTTCCCCCAAATTACCGAATATTTTCAAATACATTGACTTTAAAAAAAGCTGAACATTTTTCAAGTTCATGAACATTTTTTATATTCTTGAATATCTTAATATGTAAATTAAACATACCAAAATATAAGTGAATATATATGTACACTTGTGTTGCACAGGAGTTCCTATTGGATGCTCATTCCGTCCAACAATGATGCGAAGCATAAGCCCAGGACCGATCGTGCCGCCGGCCCTTTGCACATACGACTCGCGTTGATACTGTAGTGGAGGCACTGTAGCAACCTGGAACACTGAAGCACATGGTTTTCTATATAATTTTTCAAATGTGAATATTTTATAAATTTCAAATAATTTTGGCAAACACGTATTTTTTTGGAAAAAGTGATCTTTTCAGAAATGCGAACACTTTTTTCCAAATTTTAAACATCTTCTGATAAAACAAACATGGTTTTAGAAAGCACGACCATTTTTTATAAAAGTTTTCTTCAAAATTTATGAACATTTTTTAATTTTTCAAACATGAACCTTTTGAATTTTTAAAATATTTGTTGAAATCATGGATAATTTTTGAAATCCTAAAGATTTTTTGAAATATGTAAGCAACCTTTCGAATATTTCAGATTTAATAAAAAAGAAAGATAAAGAAAGGGAGAAAACCAGTAAAGAAAAAAAATAGGGACAATTCCATTTATCCCCCTAACTTGAGCCACCACCTGGCATTTGCCCCTAATTTTCAGGTATGCTCAAAAATACCCCTCTTCCATCAAGTCACCTTACAGAAATGCCCTTCTGTGCCGTTACCGTCCGGTCAAAGGGGTTTGACCGTTTGGTGAATAGTAAATGGTGAACAGTAAATTCGAAAAAAATAGCAAAAAAAACAAAAAAATCTGAAATTTTGTGGGATCGAAGATACTCGAGGGAGCAAGGCGTGTGCAAATTTTGGCACAATTTGAACATTCCAGCAGCTCGTGTCAAACAAAAAACTTTAAAATGTACGCTGTGAGCTGTAAATTAAAAAAATAGCAAGAAAATTCAAAAAAATAAGAAATTTTTTGGCATCAAAGAGTCTGGGGTGCACAAGGTGCGTGCAGTTTTTTTTTTTGCGTTTCGACACTGTAGGAGCTCGTGGAGAAAAAAACAAAATTTGACGCAGAAAAAAACTTTGAAAAAATGCACTGTTTTGTTTTTTTGCTAGAGCACCTCGCATGCCATTTGATCACAAAAATTAGCAAGCCCCTTGCGCACCCAAGCCTCTTTGATGCCAATAAAATTCATATTTTTTAAAAATTTCTTGCTATTTTTTTAATTTACTGTTCACAGCGTATAGATTTAAATTTTTTCCTTTCCCACGAGTTCCTGAAATGTCCAAACAACGCAAAAATTTGCACACACCTTGCGCCCTTAAGTATCTTCGATCCCACAAAATTTCATATTTTTTTTATTTTTATTTTGCTATTTTTTTCTAATTTACTGTTCCCCATGTTACTATTCACCAGACGGTCAAACCCCTTTGACCTGACGGCAAGGGCATTTCCGTAAGGTGACTTGACGGAAGATGGGTATTTTTGAGCATATCTGAAAATTAGGGGCAAATGCCAGGTGGTGGCTCAAGTTAGGGGGATAAATGAAATTGTCCCAAAAAAATAAGGAACTAAAACTAGCCAGTAACCTTCTAGAAAGTTCTCAAAACTCGTAAAAACCATACTAGAAGCTTGCAAAATCGGAACCACACCTCTATGGGTAGCCCTAAAATGAGCCGGCCCAGGTTGCTCTCGCTCATTGCTCTCTTGTGGTAAACTCTGACATTTTGACGCGGTGAGCGTCCATTAGGATTTGCCAAGTGCGCTTGCTCGCTAGTGCTCGCTCGGTCAGGTCCATATAAATGTGAGGGATGCGGGACATGAGCAATGCGTGTTGAGTGCTCGCTACGAGCAACACACAACAACGCCCTTTCTATGCAGGTTCAGTGAGAGGCTATAGGAGGAGAGTTGATATGGGTTGGAAGAGAGAGGCTTTTAGTTTCTTACAAAGGAGAAGTTTTCTATGATTTTTGCTATACAAAAATGTGTACGAGCTTCCTATCCATTGAAGAAAAAGACAAACTTAAACTTTAAGACTCGAACTTGCCCCTTTATTATTATTAGTAAGATAGGTTGCTTGAGCCAATCCTTAAATTGTGGTAGGAAAAGGCATAAAAGTGAACCCACCCGACTAAAGGGAAGAAATTTAGAACTTCAAAATAATCAAAGAGTGGTCGGAGGTTAGAAGATAGTTTTTTTATAGCATCATGTGTCCAAAGTATATCGCATACTCCCTCCATTCCAATGAATAATGCGCGCCTGCATTCTCAAATCCAACTTTGACCAACTAAATATGGATTAATCACATTATCGCTTATCGGGAACTTATCGGTCGACCCATGATAAGGGGTAAATCGGCCAGTTTATCGGCATATCGGCCAATTTATCGCCATATCGGATGATTTATCGGCCGAGTTATCTTATCGTTCACACAACGGTAAGCGACAAATCGGCCGATTTATTGGAATATCGGAAGATATCTTAAACAGTGTATGTGATAAAAATCATACCATTGAATTTATATGGAAATCTTGCTATGTCGAGACCGCTTGGCGTACAAATTGAAGCATCCAATGTACTTGGATAAATAACATGCTTGTGTATATTTTTCAAAATTGTTGGAACATAATCCGGATACTTCTCACACTGAATAAAGTGGAGGTCATCTTTGTCATGGACGCGAACATAGGTATGCAACGGTATAGTAGCTGAAACAATCATCTCCAGTGTTTCGATCTAGTAGTTTGGCATCTTGAGCATAATCCACCATTCATCTTCAAAAATACCAATGGCTCTCTCTATGCAACTGTGCGGGGGGGGGGGGGGGGGGTATCTTGTTGAACCTCTCGTTAGGAGTACTTGAAGGCGCACCTCTCCAAAAGCTAGGGACGTGATAATGTCTCCCTTTGTATGGAGCTAGATATCCATCTTTATTAGAATGGATGACATCTACAAGGCAATAATTTCCAAAAAAACATGCATATGAATTGGAGGATAAATGACATAAGTTGCAATATCAGGAAATGCTCACCCGTTGGAGGATGGGTGAAGGTGAGCTTGTCCTTGTCAATTGTATGGAGTAACACACTTGTATCATGCATAAAATCCGATTGTCTAAATAAAGCGTATGTCAAGTGCATATAAAAGTCACATTGTACCATCACATTCCGTGTTTCCGCCATATTCTTCCTATGTACCCCACTTTTAGAGGTCCTTCGGGAATAGAAGACCTAATACGAGATCCATCTATTTCACCAATGTAGTCTTTGAGATGAGGCCGAGCCCTTATATATTTCGTAATCCTATAGTGCACATTGTGGAAATTTGGGTCTCGAGGCTCAAGGTAGTGAGATGACATCCTGACTACACACTGTACAATCTCATAATTTACAGTGAAATATATTTGACTATCTCCTGCACGTTTGAAGAGGTTTTAGGTTCTTTTAGTTTATGCACCCCCAAGGTCCGCAACAACATGGCAAGGGACTCATAAGTGCTAACATAGCATGTTTCTTTGAGGCCTCACTGAAGCACCAACAAGTCATGAAGATCAAGGAAGGAAACGGTCAGTGCGTCTCTTTTACTCTATTCCAACCCATGGAACCTACTGATAACCCACAAGCATAAGGGATCGCAACAATTTTCGAGGGTAGAGTATTCAACCCAAATTTATTGATTCGACACAAGGGGAGCCAAAGAATATTTGTAAGTATTAGCAGTTGAGTTGTCAATTCAACCACACCTGGAGACTAAATATCTGCAGCAAAGTGATCAGTAGCACAGTAGTATGATAGTTTGATACTAGTGGCAGTGATAGTAATAGCAATTGTAACAGTGGTAGTAATTCTTTTGTAGCAGTTGTAATAGTAGCAGCAATGGTAGTAACTCAGCAAGAACAATATGTGAAAAGCTCGTAGGCATTGGATGGGTGATAACGTTGGACAATATTCATCATATAACAGTCATAACCTAGGGCGACACAGAACTAACTCCAGTTCATCAATGTAATGTAGGCATGTATTCCGTAAATAGTCATACGTGCTTATGGAAAAGAACTTGCATGACATCTTTTGTCCTACCCTCCCGTGGCAGCGGGGTCCATAAGGAAACTAAGGGATATTAAGGCCTCCTTTTAATAGAGAACCGGAACAAAGCGTTAACACATAGTGTGTGATGCCCCCGATTTGACCGTACACTAATCATACACGCAACGTGTACGATCAAATCAGGGACTCACGGGAAGATATCACAACGCAACTCTAAAAATAAAAAAGTCATACAAGCATCATAATACAAGCCAGGGGCCTCGAGGGCTCGAATACAAGTGCTCGATCATAGACGAGTCAGCGGAAGCAACAATATCTGAGTACAGACATAAGTTAAACAAGTTGCCATAAGATGGCTAGCACAAACTGGGATACAGATCGAAAGAGGCGCATGCCTCCTGCCTGGGATCCTCCTAACTACTCCTGGTCGTCGTCAGCGGCCTGCACGTAGTAGTAGGCACCTCCGGTGTAGTAGGAGTCGTCGTCGACGGTGGCGTCTGGCTCCTGGGCTCCAGCATCTGGTTGCGACAACCAGGTAGAAGGAAAAGGGGGAAAAGAGGGAGAAAAGCAACCGTGAGTACTCATCCAAAGTACTCGCAAGCAAGGAGCTGCACTACATATGCATGAGTATATGTGTAAAGGGCCATATCGGTGGACTGAACTGCAGAATGCCAGAATAAGAGGGGGATAGCTAATCCTGTCGAAGACTACGCTTCTGGCCACCTCCATCTTGCAGCATGTAGGAGAGAGTAGATGGTAAGTTCACCAAGTAGCATCGTATAGCATAATCCTACCCGGCGATCCCCTCCTCGTCGCCCTGTTAGAGAGCGATCACCGGGTTATATCTGGCACTTGGAAGGGTGTGTTTTATTAAGTATCCGGTTCTAGTTGTCATAAGGTAGGTACAACTCCGGGTCGTCCTTTTACCGAGGGACATGGCTATTCGAATACATAAACTTCCCTGCAGGGGTGCACCACATTTCCCAACACGCTTGATCCCATTTGGCCGGACACACTTTCCTGGGTCATGCCCGGCCTCGGAAGATCAACACGTCGCATCCCCACCTAGGCTCAACAGAGAGGTTAGCACGCCGGTCTAAATCCTATGCGCGCAGCGGTCTGGGCCCATCACCCATTGCACACTTGCACGTTGCGTACGCGGCCGGAAGGAGACCTAGCCCTCTTAATACAAGCGCGAGCTTACGGTCCAATGCGGCGCGCGCCACTCAGTCGCTGACGTCAAAAAGAGCTTCGGCTGATACCACGACGCCGAGTGCCCATAACTGTTCCTGCGTAGTTGGTTAGTGCGTATAGACCAAATGGCCAGACTCGGATCAAATACCAAGATCTCGTTAAGTGTGTTAAGTATCCGCGAACGCCGACCAGGGCCAGGCCCACCTCTCTCCTAGGTGGTCTCAACCTGCCCTGTCGCTCCGCCACAAAGTAACAGTCGGGGGCCGTCAGGAACCCAGGCCCACCTCTACCGGGATGGAGCCACCTGTCCTTTCAGCCCCCTTATCAGAATCACTTGCGGGTACTCAACGAGCTGACCCGACTTTAGTCACCACATTTGTCATGTATATAAAGTATATAGTATATACCCGTGATCACCTCCCGAAGTGATCACGGCCCAGTACTATAGCATGGCAGACGGACAAGAGTGTAGGGCCACTAATGTAACACTAGCATCCTATACTAAGCAGTAGGATAGCAGGTAAGGGTAACAACTATAGCAACAATGACAGGCTATGCAGCAGAATAGGATTAACCGAAAGCAGTAACATGCTACACTACTCTAATGCAAGCTGTATAGAGAAGAATAGGCGATATCGGGTGATCAAGGGGGGGCTTGCCTGGTTGCTCTGACAAGTAGGGGTCGTCAACAACGTAGTCGGTCGGGGCACCAGCAGCGACGTCGGTCTCGTAGTCTACCGGAGAGAAGAGGGGGAAGAAACAATGAATATAATGCAAACATAAGCATGACGATGGAGGACATGACAATGCACGGTGCTAGGTGTGCCCTAACGCAGTAGGAGGTGGTACCGGCGAAGGGGGAAAACATCCGGGAAAGTATTCCCGGTGTTTCGCGTTTTCGGACAGATGAATCGGAGGGGAAAAGTTGCGAGTTTGCTATGCTAGGGATGTGTGGCGGACGAACGGGCTGCGTATCCGGATCCGTCTTATCGTTCTGAGCAACTTTCATGTACAAAGTATTTTCATCTGAGCTACGGTTTATTTTATATTGATTTTAAAAGATTTAAATCACTTTTTAGCATTTATTTAATTATTTTAATCCAACATTATCCAGAACAGTGTATGGTGACGTCAACATGACGTAGAGGTGACGTCAGCGGTCAACAGTCCGCTGACCAGAGTCAAAATTGACCGTGGGTCTAGTGGGACCCACATGTCATTGACAGTGGCTTAATTAGGTGAGTTAGTTTAATCTAATTAATCTAATTAGTGGGGTGGCCTACTGGTCAGTGGGTAATTTGTGTTTCAACTAATTAATTTAATTAATTAACAGATTTAGTTATTTATAAAAAAATCATTTTAACAGGCGGGACCCACATGTCATTGACAGGGCCCGCCCAATCATCATAGTTGACTTAGTCAACTGGTCAACAGGGGGGCCGGGCCCACTGCTCAGTGACCCAGCGGGGTGGCCCCAGGTGGCCACGTCGGCGGCCGATGCCGGAGTTGCGCCGGCGAGCTCTCCGCGGCGGCGAGTTCGCCGGAGACGCTCGGAAATTCGCTATGGGGCACCGTTTTGCGCGGTTTTGCTTGCGTTCGAACGCTGGCGGTGCCGCGCGTCGAGTGGTGGCGGTAGCGCAGCCGAACTTGGCCGGAATCGGCGCCGGCGACGAGTAGAGGCGGCGGCGCGTACGGGTGCTCGACGGAGACGGCGCTACGGCGTGTAGCAGCTTGAACGGAAGGGCTAGGCGTTCTCTAAGCAGCGCGGCGAGCACGTTGGGCACTAGCCTGTGACCAAAAGGTCACCGGAGACGCGTCGGCGACCAAACGAGGCGGCGGTGATTCGGGCTTCGTCGGGGTAGTGGCTACGGGCGGCTAGAGAGGGCAGGGGACGACGCGTTCGGCGCAGGAGCTCACCGCGGGAGCGTGGGGTCTAGGCAGAGGGCTCGGGGAGGTCCGGTGCAGCAGATCGGCCGCGAGGTCGTGTGGTGGCCATCGAGGAGGAAGATGAAGGGGATCCGGCGCTGGGGTGGCTCCCGCCTTGAGGTCGTTGGTGCAGCCGAAGCAGAAGACGGTCGTGGGGCTGGTGGACACATCGAGGCGACGAGGAGGGCACGATGGCCACAGTGGCGCAGCAACATGGCGGCGACAGCGAGTCGGGGCGAGGTGGATCTGGAGAAGGGGGCGAGGCCAGAGGGAGAGAGGGGAGAGGGGGCGTACAGGGGGAGTGAGTGGGTGCGGGGAGCCCGAGGGGTCGAGGGGAAGTCGCCCTTATCCCTTCCCGACAGGGACGGCGACAGGGTTCGGTGGCGACCGGCGAGCGCGGTCGCTGGGTCGGGTGAACAGAGAGGAGGGAGGCGACCGGGGGAGGTGGGCTGCTGGGTTGGGCCGCCCAAATGACTAAGGCCCAGGGGCGTTTCTCTTTTTTTTTTGGTCTTTTGTTTTTCTCTTTTGTTCTTTCTTTTATTTATTTTCTCTTCTGTTTTAGTTCAATTTAAAATATTTATGAATTTTATAAAACTGTGTCTTCTACACCATAATTATCTATGTAATATTTTGTACAAACTGAACATTTTTATTTTAATGTTTGAAAACTTTTATTATTTACCAAATTTTGAATTTGAATTTTGGACCGGTTTTGATCTAACGATAGATTAGCAACAGTAACGGAGGTAACGTGGCGCCATTAGCGTGGGATTACTGTAGCTTAATTACCCGGGCGTCACAATTCTCCTCCACTACAAGAAATCTCGTCCCGAGATTTAAGAGGGGAAGTAAGGGGGAAGGAATTTGGTCGCGAAATTCCAACGAGTCTTCTCGGTCTTGGTTGCTGTTCTAAGAGAGGTCGATCCATTATGTTGATGTCTTCATTTCTCTGCTTCAGGTCATCATGCTGAAGTCGGCATCCTTTCTTCTGGAACTCAATCGTACTTACGAATGTATAAAGGGGGTATTCCGGGAACGGACCTCTGCAAGGTTGACTATCTGGTAGCTAACATCGGGGAAGGTGGCAGAAAGTAACTCTTGAACTGGAACTTAAGAAAATATCGAGAGCAAAGTAAGAAGGTACCATGAGAAGTCTCAAGCGGGTAGGCAATCGTTCGATGCCTGAAACAAAGTGTAAAAGGGGTCCAGAGCAATGGGAATAAGTTTTGTGTCTGATACCAGAATTGATGATCGCTCGGGAGGTGGCTCGTGAATTATATACGAGGCCACGCGCGAGGAACAACCTTGGGAACAGGGGGTGTACAGGAGAGTCAGGGTTCAATCCTGTGGAACTGTGGGTTATGGGCCCACCATATGGATTAAAAGTAGGAGGAACGGTGACATCTTGCACGGTCATGATAGCAAGACATGTCAGAGGGTAGCCTGTCGATTATGTCGGCAACAACGTCGGTACCAAGGGCGAGGGACGAAGAGAACCATTTTCCTGCTCGTTGAACGAGGCGGACCAATAGGCAAAGTTCTCGTCCATCGGTGGCTACCGGAATGTCATCAACAATGGTAACAGGGTCTTGCTGACAGAATTGTACACCGAGGGGGTTACATAAGCAGGAGAATATTACTGCTTAGACCATATAGATCACAAGAAAGGTTAAACCAAACAATGGAAAGGAAATATGATTATTAGATTAAAAGAACAATGGAAAGGAAAATGTGTTTAAACACATATTTCAACGGTATATCCTTCCCAAGGACAAGCAGAGCATGATATCCATGACATAATATAATGTAGAAAGCTCTATAGGTAAGGGGAGAGAAATTTCATGTCATTACCCAAACAACGGTGTTTTGGATAATTGATAAAGAAAAGATAGCATTTTGCTTCAAATGTTCTTATTGAAGATCGGAGTAACACAAGCGCTTCGAAATAGCATTGACAAGGTCTTCAAGCAAAGGTCAGACCTTGCATACACAAAGGATCCATCAGGAAAAACTTATTAAACAAGTCATTCAATTTCCTCATGGAAGAATGGTTAACCTTGTTAAAAAGGAAACTATAACAATAGGTCCTCCGGCCAGGTGTACTCGGCATGACACCACCTTACCGGGCCACCAAAGGACCAACATCATAACTCCTGGAAAGTTGTCCCAACCATCATATCTGACCGAGATTCAGATCCGATTGGTGTCATGATACCTCAGACTCAGGATGTCCTAGAAGAAAAGGTGCAACACAAATCGATGAAATGACATTGCAAGATTCTCGGGAAATGAACTATGGGAGCGGTTTCCTGAAACAATAGTTCATAATTAAACTAAGGAGAGGATGAGGAGGTGGCTGAGGGACTCGGCGACAATTCATCGAGATCTCTGACAAGATGGATTTCCACAATTATGTGAACAAGGAGATAACATTAGTCAGAGCAAATGACATAATGGTGTGTGCTCGAGGAAAACATACATAATTAAACACTGGTTGAAAGGTGCACCCGAAATGTGGGATTAGATAGCATGATCAATGTTAGAATGGTGATTCGTTATCCAATAGTCTAAGGATGATGTATCAAGCATTAACTCCAAAGCAATAGGGTTGCTAAGGAGTATAGAATCCAAGCAGCACCGTTCACCTGTTGGCATTCCGGTTAGAATCAACATTGGGGCCAAGAAAGAATGGTGATGGTGAGAAGTATCACTATACCAAGAAATTTTGAGATTCAGAGCAATTCTCACGACCTTCTTGACATAAAAGATGGTAATACTCCAAGGTAAAGAAGAACAAATGCTGGATAGCAAGGCACTCAAGGTATAACACAAAACACAATCAAGTTTGTGTTGGAAGGAAGGCAATAAAGTGGCCGATGATAACACAAATCATCGAGGGCAAGGATGGTATTTCCCATCATGAATTCGATTGATATCCTGGAAGAGCTCATAAGGTTGATGATGATCATGACACATTTGTCGAGAGATTTCATGAAGATGTAATCAACCAGCGACGACATCAAGTCAAAGGAATGATGAAGTGAAAGGTTATTGGAACCATGGGTACGACACAACTCGAAATCAAGTTTGTTGTTCAAGGCAAAATGATATGATGAGGAAAATCGACGTAAGCTTAGCTCATCGTCGAAAATTGTGCTCCGGGAAGAAGGACCAGGTAGCACAGTTAAAAAGTTGCACGATAATGATATAGCCGATCAGGCTAGGAATGACTTGAAGGATTAATAAACTTCTCAACAACGAAGTACTGGAAGTACTGAATCACAGTGTTGATTTGATTCACAAATCGGTGTTCTCGGTTGACGACAACCTAGAACCTGTGGAGTGACCATGACGGGGAAAGGTACTACTTCATCAGAAATTCATAAGATGTAGTGTAATGGGTTGATATCCTCTAGTTACGAGGGGGTATTACTCAAGGTAGATCAAAATAGAGGTTGGGCAGGCGTATTGATCTGCAGCAGGCAAGTACTTAAACTTGTCCGATAAAAGTATCAAAGATGATCAATCATGTTCGGAACCACGTTTGCAAAGGACCAACATGGATACAAGATGAACTTATAACAAGGGGACCATTATTAATTCAAGAAGCTTCCATGATAAGTTCGACATTGGGTCCATGGGCATGAACACAAAGTTCAAGGTCGACTCCCACTTCTCCAATACACAACTTTTCATTTACTGCTCTCAGTTAAGAATGTTTAGAGTTTGAAAGTTTAACTAGCGGAATACCAGAAGGTTATGACCCATGAAGACTTTTGGGTTCACACAAATTAAGGAAGGTATATGTTCAACCCATCGGGGCATCTTAGAAACATATACCACAACTTCAGGAGAAATTTATACAAGCTCGAAAGTAGAGCATTGTTGAGAAAGCAGAGGATACAATCTACCAAAGGCATTATGTATCCTAGGAAAGGCTCACAAGGTTATTGAATATGAAGGACGCTGTCAGATAAAATCCAACAAGGGATCTGATGTGAGCATTGGTACTCAACCAGAAGAACAAAGAATGCAAGGAGATAAAATTATAGAAACAACTGACTAATTCAAAGCTCAAATGTAAAGGAATTATGATGTCCAAATCAAGGGATCAGAAGCAAACACTCTGATTAACAATGGATAAGTCGAATAGACTTAGGTGTACATTCAATGACAACTTGATTGGTCGAGGACCAGCTTATGTTCAAAATGACGTTTGAGCCGGAAGGATGAATTCTAGGATCTGATTAAGGATTGCGAGCATTCACAACATATCGAATCAAGTGACTCGAAATGATAGTGACAGAGGATGTCAACGGAGATTACTAGAAGTATGGAATTAGCAATAATGCAGGAAGGCAAGGAAATCAAGAGCAATGGGCTGTTGAGGATCCTTAGAAAATTGAATGGTATTCCGAGTACTTTTGTGAAACACATGAACAGCTAGGGATGAGCGGAAACTCGGCAAGTGCGAGGAATTGTCCGTAGGG
Source organism: Triticum aestivum (assembly GCF_018294505.1). NCBI lineage: Eukaryota > Viridiplantae > Streptophyta > Magnoliopsida > Poales > Poaceae > Triticum > Triticum aestivum. The sequence continues at coordinate 118,739,086 of NC_057811.1, forward strand.
GTATTTATGTGGCAAGGAACTGCAAGGCAGTAGGCACAAAATTATACCCGGAACAATAGAGAGAAGTTCAGGGTATCTTGTAATAACAAGATCGACTAGGAATAAAAGTAAGAACAACAGGTGTAAGTATTTATCCATAGGGATATTTCGATGGTAGGGAATTGCAAAAGCAACGGGCACAAGGTCTCGAGAGAATATCAGAGAGTATATTCAAAATCTTCTGGTGCAGCAAGCAGTCATCTGGAGTGAGGGGCTCTTCGGGAGGATGTAGTTACGAGAACCTAGAGTCAAAGTTAGTAAAATCATTTCACCCGAATAGAAGAGAGGTCAGAGTCCCAGAGTATAGGTCGAGGAATAAAAGATCCTAATACCATCCAATGGCGACGTGGGCCCGTAAGACACACAACCATGTTAGTAAAAGTTTTTGCAATGTCTAGACTCGACTTCGGCCAAGGAGTGTGGAAGGGGGATTCCTACAGGCAGTCGGCTTAGATACCAACTTGTGACGCCCCCAATTTGACCGTACACTAATCATACACGCAACGTGTACGATCAAATCAGGGACTCACAGGAAGATATCACAACACAATTCTAAAAATAAAAAAGTCATACAAGCATCATAATATAAGCCAGGGGCCTCGAGGGCTCGAATACAAGTGCTCGATCATAGACGAGTCAGCGGAAGCAACAATATCTGAGTACATACATAAGTTAAACAAGTTGCCATAAGATGGCTAGCACAAACTGGGATACAGATCGAAAGAGGCGCATGCCTCCTGCCTGGGATCCTCCTAACTACTCCTGGTCGTCGTCAGCGGCCTGCACGTAGTAGTAGGCACCTCCGGTGTAGTAGGAGTCGTCGTCGACGGTGGCGTCTGGCTCCTGGGCTCCAGCATCTGGTTGCGACAACCAGGTAGAAGGGAAAGGGGGAAAAGAGGGAGAAAAGCAACCGTGAGTACTCATCCAAAGTACTCGCAAGCTAGGAGCTACACTACATATGCATGAGTATATGTGTAAAGGGCCATATCGGTGGACTGAACTGCAGAATGCCATAATAAGAGGGGGATAGCTAATCCTGTCGAAGACTACGCTTCTGGCCACCTCCATCTTGCAGCATGTAGGAGAGAGTAGATGGTAAGTTCACCAAGTAGCATCGTATAGCATAATCCTACCCGGCGATCCCCTCCTCGTCGCCCTGTTAGAGAGCGATCACCGGGTTATATCTGGCACTTGGAAGGGTGTGTTTTATTACGTATCCGGTTCTAGTTGTCATAAGGTCAAGGTACAACTTCGGGTCGTCCTTTTACCGAGGGACACGGCTATTCGAATAGATAAACTTCCCTGCAGGGGTGCACCACATTTCCTAACACGCTCGATCCCATTTGGCCGGACACACTTTCCTGGGTCATGCCTGGCCTCGGAAGATCAACACGTCGCATCCCCACCTAGGCTCAACAGAGAGGTCAGCACGCCGGTCTAAATCCTATGCGCGCAGGGGTCTGGGCCCATCGCCCATTGCACACCTGCACGTTGCGTACGCGGCCGGAAGCAGACCTAGCCCCCTTAATACAAGCGCGAGCTTACGGTCCAATGCGGCGCGCGCCACTCAGTCGCTGACATCAAAAAAAGCTTCGGCTGATACCACGACGCCAAGTGCCCATAACTGTTCCCGCGTAGTTGGTTAGTGCGTATAGACCAAATGGCCAGACTCAGATCAAATACCAAGATCTCGTTAAGTGTGTTAAGTATCCGCGAACGCCGACCAGGGCCAGGCCCACCTCTCTCCTAGGTGGTCTCAACCTGCCCTGTCGCTCCGCCACAAAGTAACAGTCGGGGGCCGTCAGGAACCCAGGCCCACCTCTGCCGGGATGGGCCACCTGTCCTTTCAGCCCCCTCATCAGAATCACTTGCGGGTACTCAACGAGCTGACCCGACTTTAGTCACCACATGTGTCATGTATATAAAGTATATAGTATATACCCGTGATCACCTCCCGAAGTGATCACGGCCCAGTAGTATAGCATGGCAGACGGACAAGAGTGTAGGGCCACTGATGGAACACTAGCATCCTATACTAAGCAGTAGGATAGCAGGTAAGGGTAACAACTGTAGCAACAATGACAGGCTATGCAGCAGAATAGGATTAACCAAAAGCGGTAACATGCTACACTACTCTAATGCAAGCTATATAAAGAAGAATAGGTGATATCTAGTGATCAAGGGGGGGGCTTGCCTGGTTGCTCTGGCAAGTAGGGTCGTCAACAACGTAGTCGGTCGGGGCACCAACAGCGACGTCGGTCTCGTAGTCTACCGGAGAGAAGAGGGGGAAGAAACAATGAATATAATGCAAACATAAGCATGACGATGGAAGACATGACAATGCACGGTGCTAGGTGTGCCCTAACGCGGTAGGAGGTGGTACCGGCGAAGGGGGAAAACATCCGGGAAAGTATTCCCGGTGTTTTGCGTTTTCGGACAGATGAATCGGAGGGGAAAAGTTGTGAGTTTGCTATGCGAGGGATGTGTGGCGGACGAACGGGCTGCGTATCCGGATTCGTCTCGTCGTTCTGAGCAACTTTCATGTACAAAGTATTTTCATCTGAGCTACGGTTTATTTTATATTGATTTTAAAAGATTTAAATCACTTTTTAGCATTTATTTAATTATTTTAATCCAACATTATCCAGAACAGTGTCGGGTGACGTCAGCATGACGTAGAGGTGACGTCAGCGGTCAACAGTCCGCTGACTAGAGTCAAAACTGACCCGTGGGTCTAGTGGGACCCACATGTCATTGACAGTGGCTTAATTAGCTGAGTTAGTTTAATCTAATTAATCTAATTAGTGGGGTGGCCTACTGGTCAGTGGGTAATTAGTGTTCCAACTAATTAATTTAATTAATTAACAGATTTAGTTATTTATAAAAAATCATTTTAACAGGCGGGACCCACACGTCATTGAGAAGGCCCGCCCAGTCATCATAGTTGACTTAGTCAACTGGTCAACAGGGGGGCCAGGCCCACTGGTTAGTGACCCAGCGGGGTGGCCCCAGGTGGCCACGTCGGCGGCCGGCGCCGGAGTTGCGCCGGCGAGCTCTCCGCGGCGGTGAGTTCGCCGGAGACGCTCAGAAATTCGCTACGGGGCACCGTTTTGCGCGGTTTTGCTTGCGTTCGAGCGCTGGCGGTGCCCCGCGTCGAGTGGTGGCGGTAGCGCAGCCGGACTTGGCCGGAATCGGCGCCGGCGACGAGTAGAGGCGGCGGCGCGTACGGGTGCTCGACGGAGACGCCGCTATGGCGTGTAGCAGCTTGAACGGAAGGGCTAGGCGTTCTCTAAGCAGCGCGGCGAGCACGTTGGGCACTAGCCCGTGACCAAAAGGTCACCGGAGACGCGCCGGCGACCAAACGAGGCGGCGGTGGTTCGGGCTTCGTCGGGGTAGTGGCTACGGGCGGCTAGAGAGGGCAGGGGATGGCGCGTTCGGCGCAGGAGCTCACCGCGGGAGCGTGGGGTCTAGGCAGAGGGCTCGGGGAGGTCCGGTGCAGCAGATCGGTCGCGAGGTCGTGTGGTGGCCGTCGAGGAGGAAGACGAAGGGGATCCGACGCTGGGGTGGCTCCTGCCTTGAGGTCGTTGGTGCAGACGAAGCAGAAGACGGTCGTGGGGCTCGTGGACACGTCGGGGCGGCGAGGAGGGCACGGTGGCTGCGGTGGCGCAGCAACGCGGCGGCGACATCGAGTCGGGGCGAGGTGGATCTGGAGAAGGGGGCGAGGCCAGAGGGAGAGAGGGGAGAGGGAGCGTCCAGGGGGAGTGAGTGGGTGCGGGGAGCCCGAGGGGTCGAGGGGACGTCGCCCTTATCCCTTTCCCCGACGGGGACGGCGACAGGGTTCGGTGGCGACCGGCGAGCGCGGTCGCTGGGTCGGGTGAACAGAGAGGAGGGAGGCGACCGGGGGAGGTGGGCTGCTGGGTTGGGCAGCCCAGATGACTAAGGCCCAGGGGGGTTTCTCTTATATTTTTTTTGGTCTTTTGTTTTTCTCTTTTGTATTTTCTTTCTTTTATTTATTTTCTCTTCTGTTTAATTCAATTTAAAATATTTATCCATTTTATAAAACTGTGTCTTCTACACCATAATTATCTATGTAATATTTAGTACAAACCGAACATTTTTATTTTAATGTTTGAAAACTTTTATTATTTACCAAATTTTGAATTTGAATTTTGGACCGGTTTTGATCTAACGATAGATTAGCAACAGTAAGGGAGGTAACGTGGCACCATTAGCGTGGGATTACTGTAGTTTAATTACCCGGGCGTCACATAGTGAATACATGAACTCCTCAAATTACAGTAGTCACCGGAAATAATCCCAATTGTTGTCACTTTGGGGTATGCGGATCATAACACGTAATAGGTGCATATAACTTGCAAGATCGGATCAGGAACATAGATATAATGGTGAAAATATAAACCGTTCAGATCTGAAATCATGACACTCGGGCCCTAATGACAAGCATTAAGCATAGCAAAGTCATAGCAACATCAATCTTAGAACATAGTGGATACTAGGGATCAAGCCCTAACAAAACTAACTCGATTACATGATGAATCTCATCCAACCCATCACTGTCCAGCAAGCCTACGAAGGAATTACTCACTCCCGGCGGTGAGCATCATGAAATTGGTGATGGAGGGTGTGTTGGGGAACGTAGCATGCAATTTCAGAAAATTTCCTATGATCACGCAAGATCTATCTAGGTGATGCATAGCAACGAGAGGGGGAGAGTGTGTCCACGTACCCTCGTAGACCGAAAGCAGAAGCGTTAGCTTAACGCGGTTGATGTAGTCGAACGTCTTCTCGATTCAAACGATCAAGCACCGAATGTACGACACCTTCGAGTTCTGCACACATTCAGCTCGATGACGTCCCTCGAACTCTTGATCCAGCAAAGTGTCGAGGGAGAGTTTCGTCAGCACGACGGCGTGGTGACGGTGATGGTGAAGTGATCCACGCAGCACTTTGCCTAAGCACTACGACAATATGACCAGAGGAGTAAACGGTGTAGGGGGGCACCGCACACGGCTAAGAACAATTGATGTGCCTTAGAGGTGCCCCCCGCCCCCGTATATAAGGAGGGAGAGGTGAGGAGGCCGGCCCTAGGGGCGCGCCAAGTGGGGGGAGTCCCACTTGGACTCCTAGTCCAATTCGGCCCCCCTTTCCTTTTATTGGAAGGGGAAAGGGGGAAGGAGAGGGAGGAGGCGAAGGAAAGGGGGGCCGCGCCCCCTCCCCTAGTCCAATTCGGACTCCTCCCTTGGGGGGGCACCCTTGTGGGCTGCCTTGCCTCCCTCCTATGGCCCATAGGGCCCATATCTTCCCCCGGGGGGTTTCGGTACCCCCCCGGTACTCCGATACGTACCCGATACATTCTGAAACACTTCCGGTGTCCGAATACTATCATCCAATATATCAATCTTTACCTCTCGACCATTTCGAGACTCCTCGTCATGTCCGTGATCTCATCCGGGACTCATAACAACATTTGGTCACCAAATCACATAACTCATATAATACAAATCGTCATCCAACGTTAAGCGTGCGGACCCTACGGGTTCGAGAACTATGTAGACATGACCGAGACACCTCTCCGGTCAATAACCAATAGCGGAACCTGGATGCTCATATTGGCTCCCACATATTCTACGAAGATCTTTATCGGTCGAACCGTTATGACAACATACGGTATTCCCTTTGTCATCGGTATGTTACTTGCCCGAGATTCGATCGTCGGTATCTTCATACCTAGTTCAATCTCGTTACTGGCAAGTCTCTTTACTCGTTCTGTAATGCATCATCCCGCAACTAACTCATTAGTCACATTGCTTGCAAGGCTTCTTATGATGTGCATTACCGAGAGGGCCCAGAGATACCTCTCCGATACTCGGAGTGACAAATCCTAATCTCGATCTATGCCAACCCAACAAACACCTTCGGAGATACCTGTAGAGCATCTTTATAATCACCCAGCTATGTTGTGATGTTTGATAGAACACAAGGCATTCCTCCGGTATCTGGGAGTTGCATAATCTTATAGTCAAAGGAATATGTATATGACATGAATAAAGCAATAGCAATAAAACTGAACGATCAATATGCTATGCTAACGGATGGGTCTTGTCCATCACATCATTCTCCTAATGATGTGATCTCGTTCATCAAATGACAACACATGTCTGTGGTTAGGAAACTTAACCATCTTTGATTAACGAGCTAGTCTAGTAGAGGCTTACTAGGGACACGGTGTTTTGTCTATGTATCCACACATGTATCAAGTTTCCTGTTAATATAATTCTAGCATGAATAATAAAAATTTATCGTGATATAAGGAAATATAAAATAACAACTTTATTATTGCCTCTAGGGCATATTTCCTTCAGTCTCCCACTTGCACTAGTCAATAATCTAGTTCACATCGCCATGTGATTTAACACCAATAGTTCATATCTTTATGTGATTAACACCCATAGTTCACATCGCCATGTGACCAACACCCAAAGGGTTTACTAGAGTCAATAATATAGTTCACATCGCTATGTGATTAATACCCAAAGAGTATGATCATGTTTTGCTTGTGAGAGAAGTTTAGTCAACGGGTCTGTCACATTCAGATCTGTATGTATTTTGCAAATTTCTATGTCTACAATCACTAAAAAAAGACACATCCGTGACATCTAGGGCCGAACGAATTTTTTTCTGTCATACTTATGACACTTCTATGACGATAATTGTGACAAAACCCGGTATCATCATAGATGTGGTGGGCTCCCACTTCTATGACAGAAAATGGGCTTTTCGTCCTGGGCGGGCCGAAGACGCAGCTGCATGACATTCTTTGGTCCGTCCATGACAGAAAAAACCGTGGTAGAAGCGAGGGCGAGGAAAATACGGGGAGTTCCTGGTTACGGTGGGTGGTCGGGGGCCGAGCGATGCGCGTTTATCTCGTACACGTACGCGCGTGGGTGCGAGGCATTGGGCTTTAAATGAACCCGAGCGAGGCGTTCGCCTACTGAACCCGAGCGATTGCACTGCAGGCTACGCGTTACTGAACCCGAGCGATCGATCAATGGCTGTTAACTGAACCTGATCGAGCGATTCCTTGTTCGCTACTGCTGCTAACTGAAGCCGATCGAACACTGCTGCCTCCTTCCCTTGATGAACAGTGAGCGTTGTTGGGGGGTTTGGATGAACAGTTCCCGGTGGGGGGTTGGATGAACAGGACCCCGATCGATCGAGCCGGTGGAGGGGTGGATGAATAGGACCCCGTGGAGGGCTGGATGAACAGGACGACCCCGTGGAGGGCTGGTTGAACAGTAGCCGGTGGAGGGCTGGATGAACAGTAGCCCGTGGAGGGGTGGTTGAACAGGACCCCGTGAAGAGGGCTGGTTGAACAGTAGCCGGTGGAGGAGCGCGCGGTGGAGGCTGGATGAACAGGAGCCCGTGGATGAACAGTCACAGGTGGAGGCTGGAAGAGGTCGACGGTGGATGAACAGTAGCCCGTGGAGGCTGGAGGAGGTCGACGGTGGAGATGAAAAGTATCACGTGGAGTCCCGTTTTGCGGTACGCCACACCCCTCTCGATGAACAGGACCCCCGTTTCGACCGTAGCACTCCAACACAAGTCCGTTTCTTCCGTTTTGCGGTACGCCACACCCCTCCCGGTCAACAGGACCCCGTTTCGACCGTAGGAGGTCCGTTTCCTCCGTTTTGCGATACGCCAGACCCCTCCCGGTGAACAGGATCCCGTTTACACCATGGCCGGTCGAACACAAAGCTGTTTCCTCCGTTCTGCGGTACGCCAGGCCTCGTTTCCATCGGTTGTTCCGTCCAAGCCGGTTGGCTCCCGGTGAACATGACGATGCATTCCGTTTCGACCTAGCCGGTTGGCTCCCCATGAACACGACGACGACGCAGTTTCTCCATTCCGACCCAGCCATGTACACGAGCCCTGGCCATACGTATGCGCGAGTAGGTGTTCGAGACCCTGCCCGTATGTACGTACATGGCCGTATTTTCTTTCTTGCACCCTGACCGTTGTACGTACGTGTACATGCTATGTGCGCGCCTCTACTACGACACGTGCCCTTCCTTGCACGGCCACGGTTCATCGCTGCAGCCCGCAGACAGACCGATTGTATGTACGTACACATTCGCGACCAGAATGACAATGCTACGTACGCTTCGACCAGGTGGGTCCCGACTGTCAGGCACTTCCTTGTGTGCGAAGATGTAGCTAGTGGATCCCAGCAGTCAGAGGGGAAACGTTTTTTTGTGAAATTCGGTGGCCCGTCCGGTGGGTCCCTGCTGTCAGGTGGAGGAATCATTATTTTGCGTGTAATAAGGAGGCACTTCTTTGCTGCGGCCGTGGACCCAGCTGTCAGCCTCTCCACGTACAGTACTCTTTCGATGGAAGTCGTTCCTTGACCACGTTGACCACGCCGCGCCGAGAGCACCAGGGCGGTGGACAACGGTGAGGCCTAGGAAGGGGACGACGCAGAGCCGGGGAAGACGCGGTAGTGAAAGCCCACGCGGAGAGGAGTACGAGGGTTCACTGGTTCGGCTGCGGTGTGGGGCTGCCGTCGCTGCAGGGCCTGGCCAGCGGTGGGAGTAGTAGGGGGCGGTGAGGCCTTTGCGGCAGCACAACCGGCCATGGGAGGCAGGAGCAGGCGGCACGACCGGCGCTGCTCTGGGCGGCTGGAGCAAGAAGACCAGAGGTTGAAGAAGCACTACGGCCATTGGATGGACATCGTACGGTCACTGGAGCTAGAATCGTTCATATTGACTAAGTTGAAAAAGCCCTCCGTCCCCGTCAACTTAGTAGGCCCACAAGTCAGCCTCCCACTATGCTGGGTCCCAGCTAGCAGGGGGAGTATTCATTTTTTTGTGCGCAATAAGGAGACACTTCCCTGCGTGCGAAGATATAGCTGGTGGGTCCGGGTTGTCAGCGGGGGGAACATATTTTTTGCGAAATACAGAGGCCCTTCCGGTGGGTCCCAGATGTCAGGTGGAGGAATCATTATTTTGCGCGTAATAAGGAGGCATTTCCTTGTGTGCGGATGTGGACCCAGTTGTCAGCCACTCCATGTACAGTCCACTTTCGATGGATGTCGTTCGTTGATCACGTTGAGCACGCCGCGCTGAGAGCACCAGGGCGGTGGACGATGGCGAGGCCTACGAAGGGAATGACACGGAGCCGGGGAAGACACGACAGTGGCTGCCCACGCGGTGGGGAGTACGAGGGTTGACTGGTTCGGTTGCCGTCGCCAGAGAATAACAGCAGGTGTGGGTGAGTAGAGGGATGGGTAGGCCAGCAATGGGAGTACGGTGGTGCGGTGAGGCCTGCGCGGCAGCACAGTCGGCCGCGGGAGGAGGGAGCAGGCAGTCCCGCCGGCGCTTGTTTGAGCGGATGGAGCAGGAAGAGTAGAGATTGAAGAAGAACGATGGCCGTTGGATGGACATCCAACAGTCACTGCTTGTGCGTCAACCTTTTTTTAGGAAAGCCTCAAATTTGTGGAAAACAGCATACAACCTATCAGCCATTATTTCTAATAATTTGCAGCCCATTTGCTAATTCTTTAGGTTTTTTGACCCCATATTCTTTTTGTTAGCATTACAGCCCATATTGTGGCCACGGTTAAAAAACTATATGAAATTTTGCATATTTCGGTGCGTCCGAACTGTTTTTAATCCCGAAATTTCGAGTCACATTCAAACTGATTTTAAAAATAAATCTTTATCAATACAAAATCCAACAAATTGTCCACGCATAAAAATCAATGCAATTTAAAATCTCGAAATGAAAAAAATTTGAAACTAATTTCCGGTTTGATGTGTTTTAAAAATGTACAACCCATTTCTCATTACTGATAGGCCATTTTCTGGGCCAGCAGAATGAAGCTCTCCTCGTCTTGAAAGTTTGCAGCCCAACAGGCCTGACAAAGCGACTTACTTGACAAATCACAAAAAACTGGGCTAGCCATTTTCAGAAAGAACAAAAAAACTACTGGGCTGGTCTATGGTAAACATAAAAGAAAAGGCTGTCTAGACAGGCCAGAGTGCCCCGCACAGCCCAGTTGACACCCTGCTTCCGTCTCAAAAACAAATTAGATAAATGCCACTCCAATTATGGCGATTTATAAAAATGCCACTACAATTTTCAAACTTTGAAAAATGCCACTGCAATTTTTGCAAACTTTGAAAAACGCCACTGCAATTTGCAAACTTTAAAAAAACGCCACTCCAGACTTCGAAAAATGTCACTGGAAATGGCATGAAATGGCATTTTTCAAAGTTTGGAAATTCCAGTGGCATTTCTCGGAATCACCATATATGGAGTGGCATTTATCAAATTAACCCAAAACAAAAATAACTGGGCGAGCTACTGGGTCCCTGGTGTCAGCCGCTCGTTGTGCAATTCTCTCGTTTATTGACTATGTTGACAATGGCATGGGACCCAGATGTCAGAAATCCATTAGGAGGAGCCATTTTTTTATTGGCTTGAAATAAGGAGGCACTTGCTTGCGTACCGCATGACCTTGGTGGGTCCCTGCTGTCATCCTCTCCACGTACAATCATCTCCTGATTGTGTACGCGTCAACCTGGTAGGCCCACAAGTCAGCCTCTAAACCCGTGGCGGACAAATACAACCCATTTAAAAAAATAACAACCCATTCCATACGTTCAAACGGAAAGTTCAACATTCAGAGCAAAGTAACAGGTCTGGTCCAGATATAGAGTACTGAACTTCCACGTTGGCAACCATCATAGCCAAGTTAACTATCTACTCCCACTAATACTCTAGTAGTGTACAAGTACTAACTTACTCTTAGATAACTAGACGATGTCGGCCGCCATCTGCGGTACACGCTAAATGCCGGCACCGATGTCCTCCTCCTCGCCTCGGACTTGCCAGAGGTGCGATAGGGCACGTTGCTCGCGCGCGTTGGCCTGTTCTGTGCCGGCGTGGTCTACCGAAGTTTCGGCTTCTAAGCGGGAAACCCACTTGACGAGCTGGTAGTAAAATTCGGTGTCGCGCACTCGTGCGTGCCCGACAACCTCTAGGGCTATTTGCCGGGCGCCGGCCTCCACGTAGTCGGCCCAGTCGCGGGCGCTCTGCTCGCGACTCAAAGCGGCGGTGCGCTGCTGCTCCATGCCCCGCTGGTGGCACAAATCGATGATACGCTGCTCCTCCGCCAGGAGGTCGCGCTCCAACAAGTCCTCGACCTCCACATTGCCAGATGCATGCTGGATAGCGGTCGATGTGTGGAGTAATAGTAGTAGATGCAGAATTATTTCGGTCTACTAATCTTGGACGTGATGTGTATATACATGATCATTGCCTTGGATATCGTCATAATTATTTGCTTTTCTATCAATTGCCCAATAGTAATTTGTTTACCCACCGTATGCTATTTTCTCGAAAGAAGCCTCTAGTGAAAACTATGGCTCCCGGGTCTATCTTTTATCATATAAAAATCCTAATAATGCCTTGCTGCAATTTATTTTATTTTGTATTTTTGTCAGATCTATCTATCAAAACCTATACAACTTAATCTTGCTCGTAACCGTTGAGGGATTGACAACCCCTCTACGCGTTGGGTTGCAAGTATTTGTTGTTTGTGTCCAGGTGATGTTCACATAGTGTTGCTTGGTTCTCCTACTGGATTGATAACCTTGGTTTCATAACTGGGGGAAATACTTATCTCTACTGTACTGCATCATTCACTCCTCTTCGAGGAAATCCCAACGCAGCTCACAAGTAGCAGGAAGAATTTCTGGCGCCGTTGCCGGGGAGACATCATCAACAACTATCAAGTACCTACACATATATGTTTCATCTCCTTGCATTTACATTATTTGCCTTTGCCTCTCATTTTTATTTCCCTCACTTCCAAAACATTTTATCGAAAAAAACACACAAATGTTTACTTTGTTGCTTTGCTTGTTTGTTTGCCATAATTGTGTGTTTATTGAAAATCAAAAATCAAAAATCTTATTAATCCTCATCCACTTGCTAATCTTTTTAAAAGATCCAATTATGGTGAACCAATTGCTAGTGAGTTGAGTGCACTAGATTATCTTTATGAAGTTTTGCTTGAAATTCGTGAATCTGAAAATTGTGATGAAGTGTTAAAAGAAGAAATTTATAAAGTGGTTCACGATAGCTCATTGAATGAAAAGCATAATTGCAATGAGGTTATTATAAATTCTATTAGTGTCAATTGTGTTAATAATATGCAAAACCCCAAGCTTGGGGATGCTTATTTTGCTATGTCCACTACTTATTGTAATGATCATGATTGGGGTGATTCTTCTTATAATCTCGAAAATTTATTTAAGCCTCATGATGAATATGATATTGATAATAGTGTTTGCAATAATATTGAAATTGGGTTTGGAAGAGTTCCAACTTTAGGTAATAATGATCCCACTACTTTGGATAATGATCAATCCTATGAAATTTTTGATAAAAGTGGGCTTGAAGAGGTCATGACTTTATTTGATGTTAATCCCACTATTTTGGAAGAGTGTTAACGTTGCATGTATGTGGATCATGTAGAGAATAGATTACATGATAGATATATTGTTGAATTTGAATATGATCCTACATGTACTTATTATGAGAGAGGGAAATATGGTTATAGAAATTTTCATGTTACTAAATTACCTCTTTTTATGTTGAGATTGTCAATGTTTTATTCCTCATCTTTGCATATGCTAGATATTTCTTGTCTTGCTAATTTGTTTGCATATAAAATGCCTATGCATAGGAAGTATGTTGGACTTAAATTTGTTTTTCACATACTATATGATGCTCCCTTTGTGCTTCAATTCTTGTCTTTCATACGAGCATCAATTAAATTATCAATGTCTAGCTAAAAGGCTTTAAAGAAAAGCGCTTGTTGGCAGACCATCCAATTATTTTCTTTTCTGTTTTTGTGGGTTCACACAATTTATGCTACTGTTATGATTGTGAATTTATGTTTTAATTAGTGTTTGTGCCAAGTAAAGCCTTTAGGATGGTTTGGGTGACAGTTGACTTGATTATGTTGAAAAACAGAAACTTTTGCGCCCAGCTCTACAATTTTGGAAATTCATAGGAACGTGCTTTTTCTCTGCATTTTTACACATAATTGATATAAAAATTTCCCACGTTGTCCTAAATTTTCAGAATTTTTGAAGTTACAGAAGTATGGTCAAATTTCAGATTCAATTAGGCTTTGCACCAATTGCCGGACGGGGGACATTCGGAGGAGCGCTAGGAAGCACCACCGTAAAGAGCTTCGATCCCTAACGCTACTTAGGCAAGCAGGGGTGGATGGATCAGATCAACGCTTGCAGGGGTTATATCCCGCTTGTACCGATTCCTTATAGGAATTAACTACGGGCAAGCTAGTCGGGCCGGCCCATTACGGGTCGGTGCTAGCTTGTGTGTTGTTGTAGTCGCTCGTTCAGCTCCAGTTTTCCCTTGTTTTGCTTTTGTATTTTTATGGTTTTTCTTCGAGTTTTCCTTTTTCTTCGTTATAATTCGGTTCATTTGTTTTTTCACTATTTTTTTGGTTTTCTTTCCTTTCTTCATTATATTTTGGTTTATTTGTTTCTTCTTGGTATTTCTTTTGCTTTTTTTTCTTTGTTGTGAGACTTGGTTTTCCTTTTGTTTCTTTGTTGGGTCTTTTACTTTTTCCAACTCATCTCTATTGGGAATCAGTTTTTTTAATTTTTTATTTTTCTTTGTTTCCTTTAGTTTTTCCTTTCCTTTTATGTTTTCGTGGTTTTTTATCAATTTTCTTTTTTGAAAACATGTTTACTTTTTTGGTGGACAATGTACATTTTTATGGCACACATGAATTTTTTTGATACACGTTGAGCATTTTTCAAATATGAAGTAATTTTCTTTGCAAAAATACATGTTTTGAACACTTTTTCAATTTCACGGTAACCTTTTCCAAATGCAGTTGTACATTTTGTCCGAACTATGCATTTAAAAAAATTATAACTTTTTTTGAAACTTTTAAACATGATTAATATTTTTTTACAATGCATAAACTTTTTTCGCACACATGATTAACATTTTTCATACAAATGATTAACATGTTCTACCTTTTTGTTTCACTTTTTTACATTTTATGTGTGCATGGAAAACATTTTCCGCACACATGAATAACATTTTCCGTACAAATGATTAACATGTTCTACATTTTTTGTGTGCATGAATAACATTTTTCATACACATGACTACCATTTTCCTCACAGATGAATAACATTTTTCATACAAATGATTAACATTTTCTATTTTTGTGTTCACTCTTGGACATTTTTTGTGTGCATGAAAAATATTTTTCATACGCATGATTTACATTTTCTGTACACAGGACTCATTTCTATTTGATTTACCCAAACATTTTTTATAATGTATAAACATTTTTGTACAGATGATTAACTTGTTCTACCTTTTTGTTTCACGTTTAGAAATTTTCCTAGTGCATCAAAAACATTTTGTATACAAATTAATATTTTAAAATTTTAATCTAATTTTTTAAAATACATATTTATAATATTTCGAAATATAAATAAATCAAGAAATTGAAAACAAAAAGTGAAAGACAAAGCAAAACAAAAAAAGTAGCCAACTGGCGAGCCGTGGCTACTAGGCCGGTGCAATCCGTGTGCCCCCTGCAGGGCTCACAGCATGCAGCACATAGCCGCGATCGAAATCACTAATTAAGGAGTATTTTTTTCAAAGATCACTTCTACCTTCTCAGATTGCGACAAGTGGCGCATTGTATACGCGTCACTTGTCGCAACCAGGGATTTTTCTTTTTTTTATATCCGTTTATTCAAAATATTTTATCTCTTAAACCGTGCGTCCGAATCTCGAACCGTTTTCAACATTGGATTCCTCGCGTCGAGATTTTCAAAACTAGATCCCATGTTGGTTGGTTTTGACGAATTTTTATTTTCATAAAAAATGAACGGAAAAACCGAAGCGGGAGCACTTTTTTCCCTTTTCGAAAGAGGCACGGCCGTGCCTCTAACGAAAGTACAACCATGCCTCTCGCGGAAGCAAAACCGTGCCTCTCGCGGAAGGGGAAAAACAGAAAATGCGTTTTTTTCCGTTTCCGAGAGGCACGGCCATGCCTCTCGCGAAAATACAACCGTGTCTCTCGCAGAAGCAAAAACGTGCCTCCGGCGGTAGGAAAAAAAATAGAAGACATGTTTTTTTTTTCCGTTTTTGAGAGGTACGACCG
Organism: Triticum aestivum; assembly: GCF_018294505.1. Lineage (NCBI taxonomy): Eukaryota > Viridiplantae > Streptophyta > Magnoliopsida > Poales > Poaceae > Triticum > Triticum aestivum. The sequence goes on from NC_057811.1 coordinate 118,754,375, forward strand.
TGCCTCTCGCGAAAGCAAAAACATGCCTCTTGCGAAAGGAAAAAAAAACAAAAAATACTTTCCGAGAGGCACGGCAGTGCCTCCCACGAAAGCACAACCGTGCTTCTCACGAAAGCAAAACCGTGCCTCTGACGAAAGGAAAAAAATAAAAATAATTTTTTTTCCGTTTCGGAGAGACACGACCGTATCTCTCGCAAAAACATTATTTTTTAAAAAAAATTATTTTGATCCAAAAGCTAAGATAGACCGGTGGAAAATCAAAAAATCAAAATAAAAAACTGAAAAAAAAACAGGTTAAAAAGCCGAAAACGCGTGTGAAAAAAATAAAAAGACAAAATCCAAAGAGAGCGCGAGACCTCGCGGCGGCTGAGAGCATGCCATCCAAATGATCATTGAAAGGCTTCCGAATGAGTGCTCGCCAACTAGTTGCTCTCACGCATCCAGAAAAAAACTATTTGCTCTCACGATCGACGCTCGCTGCTGCAGCGCCGTAGAGGTGGGGATGGGCCGGAGAAGTTTAGCAGCCGTGGGTGCACGCAAATACAAGCGAAACAGAAGGCCCACGAAAGTTCCTCCTCTTCTCGTTGACCCCTCTCTGGCCTCTCTCTCAAACTGCCTCATCCATCCCCACCGAAGCGATCGCCGAGTGTTTGATGAGTGCCTGAGAGAGCGGCGTCAATGGGTTCATCGCCGCAAGCATAAAGCTACCCGCCTCGCGGTGTTCGTTCCCCGGCGCTTCGACGCTGAAAGGTATGCGCCTAATTCCGCTCCCCTCTTCAATTCTGTAGGCCAAACACCCAGCGTTCCAGCGTTTGATTGACGCCCTCTGCGTGTTCGGCAGAATGCCTGTCCGGGAGCTTCATCTTGTTTGGACTTTTGAACGGCTAGTTTGAAGAATTCATCGCACTGAGATGGAAAGAATCAGGACCGGGATGATATTTTTGCGTGTAAAATTTCCTGCGTTTTGGGGATCTTATGCTGTTCTCTATGGTTGACAAGAGTTTGCTCTTCTCATTTGTCAGCACTGAAGATTGATCCATCGACTCATCTTGACACTAATGGACGGGGAACACTCGGCTTTGAAGAAAATGAGATTGGAGGACGCAGAGGATTCTGCGATCAGTCAAGTGCCTGCCACGGCGTCGAGCATGCATCAGCAATTGTTCTGGAGCCAGTGGCAGCTACTGGACTCCATTCTCCCCACGGGTGGTTTCGCACACTCCTACGGCCTGGAAGCTGCTATGCAATCGCGCATAGTGAACAACCAGGAAGACCTGAGGCTGTTCCTCATCCAGGTGGTGGACAACATTGGAAGCCTGCTGCTTCCATTCGTGTTCTGCGCCAGTAGGTCTCCTGACGCTGCGGCATGGGTCAAGCTAGATCAGCTGCTGGACGCTACGTTGACGAATGAGGTCGGCAGGAAGGCGTCCACGTCGCAAGGCTCGGCTCTGTTGAGGGTGGCCGCGTCTGTCTTCACTGAGATCCAGCCGCTGCAGGATCTCCGAAGGACATTTCTCGGTTCCACAAGCGTGTCGTTTCACCATGCCCCGATATTTGGGTTGATATGTGGGCTGGTTGGATTTGACAGCGAGACAACGCAGCGCGCTTACATGTTTGTGGCAATGAGGGATGTGATCTCCGCCGCGACGAGGCTCAATCTGATAGGACCGCTTGCTGCTTCGGTTCTGCAGCACCAGGTTGCGCCTGATGCCGAGAAGATGCTGCAAAAGTGGAGGGACCGTGATGTCTCTGAAGCATCACAGACTGCGCCGCTGCTTGACGCGTTGCAAGGCTGCCATGCTTACATGTTCTCTAGGCTGTTTTGCTCCTAACAGTGAGGTCCACTTCCATATCTTTCCATCTCTTTCGTTGTACAATGTCTCCAAGCATACACAACGGAGGGCTCAACTTCATGATACCTGTACCATTTGTGCTTTTGTATTATTCTGATGTATTGAAACATATCTCCTTATTTCCTGGGAAGATAAGTTAACTGGTTCATAGAGAGATGTATGTTACTCTGTATAAAGCATCTTTTATAACATGGCATATGGTTGATCGATGACTTTGTGCACTGGAGTGCTGTCTCCTAACAAGGACATGATAAGCAATGGAGCAGTTTATTCAATTATCCTGTAACAAGGAGATGTTTAAATAGACCAGACATTTCCCTGGTCCATTTTGTGGGCAACATGATGCATGATACACCCAGTTATATGTCTGGATAACCTTATTCTGATATTCCTCTGCTTCTTTCAGGTTGCTGAATGCAATTTGGTGTAGCTCTGCTCACGGTTTTACCTCAGAGAAGTACAGGACCACTGGCTTCACTAAACAACAATGGCATCAGAAGATTACAAGCATCCTGAGGATAGATGCCCAGTATGATTCTTTGTTTTACTTGCAAGAAAGATTGTACAAAAATGCCAATAGTACATTATGTTCATGTGTGAGCCCTCTCTGCCATCTATCACACTCGTCATACATATGATACATCTGTCTTCAGCTTCACCAATTATAATATTGATCTACTTATGCATCGGATATTACAAAGAACATTGTTTTCTTTTGCTCCATGATACAAAGTACTGGATCTGTTGCTCCAGCTCCAGATTCTATCCTAAGTGCAACAGCAGAATGCTTGGCTTCAACGGATTTTTCATACTCCTCAATAGACCTGAACAGCTCGGAGATGTTCCCCTTGCCAATCCTGCCGCAGCCACCCTTCTGGTACTCTTGCCTGGCCCCGTCCTTCCCCATGCACCCGATCCTTTGTATCATCTCCATAACATGGTTGGCCTGAACATAGTAGCTGATGCGGTTAGATTTGGAACCAGAGAGAGTAGATAAAAGATAGCAAAGATGTTGTCTGAAGTAGGGCACTGAACCTCAAGTTACTGTATTATGGCATAAATACTAGTACTGAATGCTGAATCAAAACTTTTCAAACAACTATGTATGGGTCTATGCTAAAGTACAGTACACCATGTCCACGAATTCTGAAGTTGGATACGTTGGCCCTATGCAAACAGCTTTATTCCCCTTTAAAACTGTCACGATTTTCATAAGGTGCATCATGCATGGATGCACTAAATAGAATGTCAGTTGGATTCACAGCATTCAGTATAACCAAGGTTCGATACCTTTATGCACCATACAAATGCACCATGTGATGTAGAACTCAAAATCAGTTCTTCTCTTATTTTATTTTCAAGCAAGATTGTACAACAATGCTAACTGTACATTTTTTCATGTGTGAGCCCTTCTTCCATCTGTTACACTCATGATACATAGAATACACATGTCTTCGCTTCACCAATTATAACACAGATATAATTGCGCGTCGCATATCACAAACAACATTGTTTTCTTTTGCTCCATGAGACCATGATACAAATTACTGGATCAGCTTCTCCAGCTCCATCTTCTATCCTCTGATCCCTGAACTGCAGCAGATTGCTTGGCTTCAAGGACTTCTCATAATCCTGAATGGACTTGAACAGCTCGGAGAAGTTGCCTTTGCCGAACCCGCCACAGCCACCCTTCTGGTACTCTTCCCCTCTCTCGTCCTTCTCCATGCACCCGATCCTTTGGATCATCTCCAGGAACAACGTTGGCCTGAACATAATAGTTGATGCAGTTAGATTTGGAATCACGGGGAGTAGAGCAAAGAAGCAGCTTGAATTTATTATCCGGGTCTTGGAGAACATTGCAAGCCTGCTTCTACCATTTGTGTACTGTGCCAGTAGGTCTCCTGATGCTGCGAGATGGGTCAAGCTAGATCAGCTACTAGACGCTATGCTGACGAACAAGGTCGGCAGGACGGCGTCCACGTTGCAAGGCTCGGCTCTGTCGAGGGTGGCCGCGTCTGTCTTCACTGAGATTCAGTCGCTGCAGGATCTCCGAAGGACATTTCTCGGTTCCACGAGCGTGTTGTTTCACCATGCCCCGATATTCGGGTTGATATGTGGGCTGGTTGGATTTGACAGCGAGACAACGCAGCGTGCTTACATGTTTGTGGCAATGAGGGATGTGATCTCCGCCGCGACGAGGCTCAATCTGATAGGACCGCTTGCTGCTTCGGTTCTGCAGCACCAGGTTGCGCCTGATGCCGAGAAGATGCTGCAAAAGTGGAGGGACCGTGATGTCTCTGAAGCATCACAGACTGCGCCGCTGCTTGACGCGTTGCAAGGCTGCCATGCTTACATGTTCTCTAGGCTGTTTTGCTCTTGACAGTGAGGTTCGCTTCCATATCTTTTTATCTCTCTCGTTGTACAATGTCTTCAAGCATACACAACAAAGGGCTCAACTTCATGATACATGTAGATTCATGCTTTCATATTATTCGGATGTAGGATGCCATTGAAACATATCTCCTTATTTCCTGAAAAAAATCAGTTAACGGGTTCATAGAGAGATACATATTAGTCTGTATAAAGCATCTTTATAACATGGCATATGGTTGATCGATGACTGTGTGCAATGCAATTGAACATTCACATGATTGATGTCTCCTACAGTAACAAGGACATGATGAGCAATTGAGCAGTTTATTCCTGTAACAAGGAGATGTTAAAATAGACCAGAGGTTTCACTGGTCCATTTTGTGAACAACATAATGCATGATACATATGTCTAGATGACCTTGTTGTGTTTTTCCTCTGCTTCTTTCAGGTTGCTGAATGCAGTTTGGTGTACTTCTGTTCACAGTTTTACCCTGGAGAAGTAGAAGATTACTAGCTTTTCCTAAAGAAAAATGGCATCAGAAGATTGCAAGCATCTCGAGGACAGATCCCAGTATGATTATTTATTATACTTGCAGGCAAGATTTTACAACAATGCCAATAACCCAATAGTACATTATGTTCATGTGTGAGCCCCCTCTACCATCTATTACACCATCATACATAGGATACATCTGTCTTCAGCTTCACCAAATACAAAAATGATATAATTGTGTCCCATATTACAAAGAACATTGTTCTCTTTTGCTCCATGACACAAAGTACTAGATCCGTTGCTTGAGCTCCAGATTCTATCTTTAATGCAATAACAGATTGCTTGGCTTCATGGGATTTCTCATGCTCTCCATAGATCTGAACAACTCGGAGAAGTTGCCTTGCCAAACCCGCCGCAGCCACCATCCTGATACTCTCGTCCATCTCCATGCGCCCGATCCTTTGGATCATCCCCAAGAATCAGGTTGGCCTGAACATAGTAGATAAAGATTTGGAATCACAGAGAGTAGATAAAGATAGCAAAGATGCTGTCTGAAGTCAGTACGGCACTGAACCTCAAGTCACTGAATTATGAAATACTCCCTCCTTCCCAATATCTAGTACCATCTCCCGAACCCAAACTTTTTTAGATAACTGTCAATAATGGTATGTAGTACACCATGCAACGAATTGTGAAGTTGGATACCTTGGCCTTTTACTATGCAAGGAGCTTTATCCCCCTTTAAAGCTGTCCCGATCTTCATAAAGATGCATCATGCATGGCTGCACTAAAAAGGGTTTCAGTTGGATACACATGCACCATTTGATGCAGAACTCAAAATCGGTTCTTCTTTATTTTACTTGCAAGCAAGATTGTACAACAATGCCAACAGTACATTTTGTTCATGTGTGAGCCCCCTCTACCATCTATTACACCCATCATACTACATAGGATACATCTGTCTTCAGCTTCATCAATATAACATCTGATACAATTGCGCGCCGCATCTTACAAACAACATAGTTTTCTTTTGCTCCAGGAGACCATGATACAAAGTACCGGATCAGGTCCTCCAGCTCCAGCTTCTATCCTATGATCCCTGAACTGCAGCAGATTGCTTGGCTTCAAGGGACTTCTCGTAATCTTCAATGGACTTGAACAGCTCGGAGAAGTTGCCTTTGCCGAACCCGCCGCAGCCACCCTTCTGGTACTCTTCCCCTCTCTCGTCCTTCTCCATGCACCCGATCCTTTGGATCATCTCCAGGAACAGCGTTGGCCTGAACATAATAGCTGATGCAGTTAGATTTGGAAGCACACGGAGTAGAGCAAAGATGCAGCCAGAATTTATTAGAGGACCGAACCTCAAATCACTGAATTATAGCATAAATAATACTACCCCCTGAATCTAATCTTGTGCCTACGGCGTGAATTGGGAATATACGTTGGCTTTTCTCTATGCACAGGGAGCTTTATTCCCCTTTTAGCTGTGGCAATCTTCATAAAGGTGCATCATGCATGGATTTGTACTAAAATACTTCAAATAGGATCATGGCACTCACTATCCTATGGTTCAGCTCTCTACCCTAACCCCAAGTTTTGACACTTCTCTGCAGCATTACAATGTACAGTAGAACTCAAAATCAAATTGGAAAGATTGTGTTTTTACCTGTCCCCCACTGGCTTTGTGAAGATTTGTAGCAACACCCCTTGGTCGTCCCTGTCGACGAGCACCCCCAGCTCCTGGCATTCCTTGATCTGCGCCTCCGAGAGCACATCCCCGGCGATGCGCCGCACGCCTTCGTAGTACTTCGGCAGCGGGGGTGGCAGGAAGTCGAAGCCGCCCATGGCGGAGCGCGCACGCATCTCCCTGAGCGTCCTGAGCACGTCGCTGCTGGCCACCGCGATGTGCTGCACACCCGGGCCGCCGTGGTGTTCCAGGAACGTCTGTATCTGGCTCCGGCGCTTGGTGCCGTGCACCGGCTCGTTGAGCGGCAGCAGCACGCCCTCCGAGTTGTTGGCGAGCACCATCGAGTTGAGCCCGCTCTCGGCCGTGCCCACGTCCTCCGTCGTGAACTCGGCGAACTCATGGAAACCCGTGAAGCCGGCTACGTAGGCGGCGGCGGAAGCAAGCTCCGGGACGTTGCCGACGACGTGGTCAAACCGTGTCAGGCCGTAGTCCACGGCACCCGGGTTGCTCACGCCCTCGAACCCCGGCAAGAAGGGCACGTCCGTGCCGTCCGGATGGCTGACGAAGCGGAGCACGACGTCGCCGTAGAGCTCGACCTCCGCAAAGCCGAAGCCGCGGCCGAGGTCCACGGGGCTGAAGGCCGGGCGCGCGCCCCCGTCGACGCTGGCGCGGAAGGCCTCGGCGGCGTCCGCGACGCGCAGCGCTATGGAGCGCACCGCGAGCCCGTGGTCCGCGGAGAACCGGCGCGCGGCGTCGGCGGAGAAGGAGGGCAGGGAGGCGGTGGCGGCGTCGCAGCCGTTGGCGTAGGGCGCGGTGAAGAGGAAGGCGAGGTTGCCCGAGCGGAGCAGCTGGGAGGCGTGCACGGAGTTCCCCGTGGAGAGGTCGGACCTGGCGGCGAGCGGCGCGCCGAGCGCGAAGGCGAAGCGGCCGGCGGCGGAGGCGGCGTCCGCGCACCAGAACTCGACGTGGTGGAAGGAGAGCGTGTGGAAGCGGTCGCTGCGCGGGTTGAAGCGGACCATTCGGCGCGGCCGCGCGTGCTCCGGCGTCACCGCGGCGGCAGCGCCGGCGCCGGTGGCTGCGGGGGTGGTGGGGGTGGGCGGCATGGTGTGTGTTCGCTTCTTGGTCGCGTGTGGTAGTGGCTCCGGGTTATCAGTTACGGCCTTACGGGAGAAGTGGGGGGTAATAAAGGGAGGAGATGGCGCCACGTGGGCTTTGGGGTTTAGTGGTGGCGGGTGGGATTTGTCTTTTGGCGTTTGGTGGTGTGGGGGCTCGAGCTAGTGTGATGGGTTTGCTGACTGGCCTAGGGTAAGGTACAGCCAAGTACAGCTAGAAATATTATTATTTCAAAAAAAAGCTCAGCTAAAAATATTGCGAGGTTCATATTCTCTCTAGCTAGTACTACCTCCGTCCTGGTTTAGTAGCCTTCTTTATGTTTTGTGTCAAATTTTAATTTTAAATTTACTAACAAAATATTAATGCATGTCATAAAAAATAATATAATTAAAAACTATGCTCAAAACGAATCAAGTGATATAATTTTTGACGGTATGCATTAATATTTTATTAGTTAAATCTCTAGTTAAAATTTGTCATAAAATACAAAAAGAACTTGTAAACCAGGACGAAGGTTGTTGGGTATATAACTATTTGGTATGACCCGCCCAGGAAGGGTCGGGTTATACCTATGGCGGTTCATCATTAACAAAGCCCATGAAGATGTTGAAGATGGCGGTTCACGAAGCAGGCTTACTGGAGGTCCGGAAGCCCAAAGGCGACTTAAGGCCCACAAGTGTAAACCGTCATATATGTGTAACCTGTATTGTAAGGCATGTGTAATTAGTCACCGAGCCGGACACGTTGTGTATGAGCCGGCCGGGACTCTGTGGGCCGCTGGGCGTCAATCTGTGTATATAAAGGGACGACCTGGCGGCGGTTTAGGGAGAAGAAAGAAGAGATCGAAAGCTAGGTCAAGCGTATTCGCTCCCTGGTAATCGAGACATAAGCAATACCACCTCAAATTGGATTAGGCCTTTACCTTCACCGCAAGGGGCCGAACCAGTATAAACTCCTCGTGTCCTTTGTCCCGTTTAACCCCTTTAAGCTAACCTAGTTGCGATGACTCCATGACTAAGTCCTTCTGCTAGGACATCTGCCGTGACAATTCTACGACAGTTGGTGCCCACCGTGGGGCCAGCGCACGGTGGTTTTGAGTTCTTGCAGGGCAGCTTCGAAGGGATCAAGGGGTACGCTGTGGGCCAAATGACCAAGAGTCGTCTCGGCAAGCTCTACATCGACGATGCAGGCTGGGGTCCCGAGGCCGGCTCAATCGAGTACGGGTACTGGGTCTCCTTCGGAGGAATCCACGTCTTCATCGGCAAGATCGGCGAACCGGGCCCTGAGCCGGACATCGGCACCGACATCATCGAGACGGCTCAGCGTGCACGACCCGCCCGAGTTCAGCCCACTGTGAAGCGCGCCTTCGTTGGATTTATCCATGGGGCAGAATTTGAAGGATATGTGTCTGGCGGTGAGACGGCTATCTACTCTAATGGTGAGTCATCCACAGGAGAGACTAACTCGATGTATCAGCTGCAAGACGGCCGACTCGGGGGCTGTTCCATGGCGACAGTATTCCGGACCCCTATGAGCCGCCGAATAGGGTCGCAATTTTCATGGTCGGTACACAGCCAGGGCAAAATTCTACAGCTGCAGCAGCAATGATTTTCGGATCAACAACTGTTGGGGAACGTAGTAATTTCAAAAAAATTCCTACGCACACGCAAGATCATGGTGATGCATAGCAACGAGAGGGGAGAGTGTTGTCCACGTACCCTCGTAGACCGACAGCGGAAGCGGTTGATGTAGTCGTACGTCTTCACGATCTGACCGATCAAGTACCGAACGCACGGCACCTCCGAGTTCTACACACGTTCAGCTCGATGACGTCCCTCGAACTCCGATCCAGCCGAGTGTTGAGGGAGAGTTTCGTCAGCACGACGGCGTGGTGACGATGATGATGTTCCACCGACGCAGGGCTTCGCCTAAGCTCCGCAACGGTATTATCGAGGTGTAATATGGTGGAGGGGGGCACCGCACACGGCTAAGAGATCTCAAGGATCAATTGTTGTGTCTCTAGGGTGCCCCCTGCCCCCGTATATAAAGGAGCAAGGGAGGAGGAGGCCGGCCCTAGGAGGGGGCGCACCAAGTGTGGAGTCCTACTAGGACTCCCTAGTCCTAGTAGGATTCCACCTCCCATATGGAATAGGAAAAGAGGAAGGGAAAAAGAGAAGGAAGGAAGGGGGCGCCCCCCTTCCCTAGTCCAATTCGGACCAGACCAAGGGGAGGGGTGCGGCCACCCTTGAGGCCCTTTTTCTTCTTTCCCGTATGGCCCAATAAGGCCCAATACGTATTCCCGTAACTCTCCAGTACTCCGAAAAATAACCGAATCACTCGGAACCTTTCCGAAGTCCGAATATAGTCGTCCAATACATCGATCTTTACGTCTCGACCATTTCGAGACTCCTCGTCATGTCCCTGATCTCATCCGGGACTCCGAACTCCTTCGGTACATCAACATACATAAACTCATAATAAAACTGTCATCGTAACTTTAAGCGTGCGGACCCTACGGGTTCGAGAACTATGTAGACATGACCGAGACACGTCTTCGGTCAATAACCAATAGCGGGACCTGGATGCCCATATTGGCTCCCACATATTCTACGAAGATCTTTATCGGTCAGACCGCATAACAACATACATTGTTCCCTTTGTCATCAGTATGTTACTTGCCCGAGATTCGATCGTCGGTATCTTGATACCTAGTTCAATCTCGTTACCGGCAAGTCTCTTTACTCGTTCCGTAACACATCATCCCGTAACTAACTTATTAGTCACAATGCTTGCAAGGCTTATAGTGATGTGCATTACCGAGTGGGCCCAGAGATACCTCTCCGACAATCGGAGTGACAAATCCTAATCTCGAAATACGCCAACCCAACAAGTACCTTTGGAGACACCTGTAGAGCACCTTTATAATCACCCATTTACGTTGTGACGTTTGGTAGCACAAAAAGTGTTCCTCCGGTAAACGGGAGTTGCATAATCTCATAGTCAGAGGAACATGTATAAGTCATGAAGAAAGCAATAGCAACATACTAAACGATCGGGTGCTAAGCTAACGGAATGGGTCAAGTCAATCACGTCATTCTCCTAATGAGGTGATCTCGTTAATCAAATGACAACTCATGTCTATGGCTAGGAAACATAACCATCTTTGATTAACGAGCTAGTCAAGTAGAGGCATACTAGTGACACTCTGTTTGTCTATGTATTCACACATGTATTATGTTTCCGGTTAATACAATTTTAGCATGAATAATAAACATTTATCATGATATAAGGAAATATATAATACTTTATTATTGCCTCTAGGGCATATTTCCTTCAGTCTTTCACTTGCACTAGAGTCAATAATCTAGTTCACATCGCCATGTGATTTAACATCAATAATTCACATCACCATGTGATTAACACCCATAGTTCACATCTCTATGTGACCAACACTCAAAGGGTTTACTAGAGTCAATAATCTAGTTCACATCGCTATGTGATTAACACCCAAAGAGTACTAAGGTGTGATCATGTTTTGATTGTGAGATAATTTTAGTCAACGGGTCTGTCACATCCAGATCCGTAAGTATTTTGCAAATTTCTATATCTACAATGCTCTGCACGGAGCTACTCTAGCTAATTGCTCCCACTTTCAATATGTATCTAGACCGAGACTTAGAGTCATCTAGATTTAGTGTCAAAACTTGCATCGACGTAACCCTTTACAACGAACCTTTTGTCATTTCCATAATCGAGAAACATATCCTTATTCCACTAAGGATAATTTTGACCGCTGTCCAGTGATCTACTCCTAGATCACTATTGTACTCCCTTGCCAAAATCAGTGTAGGGTATACAATAGATCTGGTACACAGCATGACATACTTTATAGAACCTATGGCCAAGGCATAGGGAATGACTTTCATTCTCTTTCTATCTTATGCCGTGGTCGGGCTTTGAGTCTTACTCAATTTCACACCTTGTAACACAGGCAAGAACTCTTTCTTTGACTGTTCTATTTTGAACTACTTCAAAATCTTGTTACGGTATGTACTCATTGAAAAAACTTATCAAGCGTTTTGATCTATCTCTATAGATCTTGATGCTCAATATGTAAGCAGCTTCACCGAGGTCTATCTTTGAAAAACTTCTTTCAAACACTCCTTTATGCTTTGCAGAATAATTCTACATTATTTCCGATCAACAATATGTCATTCACATATACTTATCAGAAATGCTATAGTGCTCCCACTCACTTTCTTGTAAATACAGGCTTCACCGCAAGTCTGTATAACACTATATTCTTTGATCAACTTATCAAAGTGTATATTCCAACTCCGAGATGCTTGCACCAGTCCATAGATGGATCGCTGGAGCTTGCATATTTTGTTAGCACCTTTAGGATTGTCAAAACCTTCTGGTTGCATCATATACAACTCTTCTTTAATAAATCCATTAAGGAATGTAGTTTTGTTTATCCATTTGCCATATTTCATAAAATGCGGCAATTGCTAACATGATTTAGACAGACTTAAGCATAGATACGAGTGAGAAACTCTCATCGTAGTCAACATCTTGAACTTGTCGAAAACCTTTTTGCGACAATTCTAGCTTTGTAGATAGTAACACTACTATCAGCGTCCGTCTTCCTCTTGACGATCCATTTATTCTCAATTGCTTGCCGATCATCGGGCAAGTCAACCAAAGTCCACACTTTGTTCTCATACATGGATCTCATCTCAGATTTCATGGCCTCAAGCCATTTTGCGGAATCTGGGCTCACCATCGCTTCTTCATAGTTCGTAGGTTCGTCATGGTCTAGTAACATAACCTCCAGAACAGGATTACCGTACCACTCTGGTGCGGATCTTACTCTGGTTTACCTACGAGGTTTGGTAGTAACTTGATCTGAAGTTACATGATCATCATCATTAACTTCCTCACTAATTGGTGTAGGAGTCACAGGAACAGATTTCTGTGATGAACTACTTTCCAATAAGGGAGCAGGTACAGTTACCTCATCAAGTTCTACTTTCCTCCCACTCACTTCTTTCAAGAGAAACTCCTTCTCTAGAAAGGATCCATTCTTAGCAACGAATGTCTTGCCTTCGGATCTGTGATAGAAGGTGTACCCAACTGTCTCCTTTGGGTATCTTATGAAGACACATTTCTTCGATTTGGGTTTGAGCTTATCAGGATGAAGCTTTATCACATAAGCATCACAACCCCAAACTTTAAGAAACGACAACTTTGGTTTCTTGCCAAACCACAGTTCATAAGGCGTCGTCTCAACGGATTTTGATGGTGCCCTATTTAACGTGAATGTAGCTGTCTCTAATGCATAACCCCAAATTGATAGTGGTAAATTGGTAAGAGACATCATAGATTGCACTATATCCAATAAAGTACGGTTATGACGTTCGGACACACCATTATGCTGTGGTGTTCCAGGTGGCATAAATTTGTGAAACTATTCCACATTGTTTTAATTGAAGACCAAACTCATAACTCAAATATTTGTCTCCGCGATCAGATCATAGAAACTTTATTTTCTTGTTACGATGATTTTCTACTTCACTCTGAAATTATATGAACTTTTCAAATGTTTCAGACTTATGTTTCATCAAGTAGATATACCCATATCCGCTCGAATCATCTGTGAAGGTGAGAAAATAACGATATCCGCCACGAGCCTCAATATTCATTGGACCACATACATCTGTATGTATGACTTCCAACAAATCTGTTGCTCTCTCCATAGTTCCGGAGAACGGCGTTTTAGTCATCTTGCCCATGAGGCATGGTTCGCAAGCATCAAGTGATTCATAATCAATTGATTCCAAAATCCCATCAGTATGGAGTTTCTTCACGCGCTTTACACCAATATGACCTAAACGGCAGTGCCACAAATAAGTTGCACTATCATTATTAACTTTGCATCTTTTGGCTTCAATATTATGAATATGTGCATCACTACGATCGAGATCCAACAAACCAATTTCGTTGGTGTGTATGACCATAGAAGGTTTTTTATTCATGTAAACAGAACAACAATTGTTCTCTAACTTAAATGAATAACCGTATTGCAATAAACATGATCAAATCATATTCATGCTCAATGCAAACACCAAATAACACTTATTTAGTTTCAACACTAATCCCGAAAGTACAGGGAGTGTACGATGATGATCATATCAATTTTGGAACTACTTCCAACAAACATCGTCACCTCGCCTTTTACTAGTCTCTGTTTATTCTGCAACTCCCGTTTTCGAGTTACTACTCTTTAGCAACTGAACCAGTATCAAATACTGAGGGGTTGCTATAAGGATTAGTAAGTACACATCAATAACATGTATATCCAATATACCTTTGTTCACTTTGCCATCCTTCTTATCCACCAAATACTTGGGGCAGTTCCGCCTCCAGTGACCAGTCCCTTTGCAGTAGAATCACTTAGTCTCAGGCTTAGGTACAGACTTGGGCTTCTTCACTTGAGTAGCAACTTGCTTGCCGTTCTTTTTGAAGTTCCCCTTCTTCCCTTTGCCCTTTTCTTGAAACTAGTGGTCTCGTCAACCATCAACACTTGATGTTTTTCTTGATTTCTACCTTCGTCGATTTCAGCATCACGAAGAGCTCGGGAATTACTTTCGTCATCCCTTGCATACTATAGTTCATCACGAAGTTCTACTAACTTGGTGATGGTGACTAGAGAATTCTGTCAATCACTATTTTATTTGGAAGATAAACTCCCACTTGATTCAAGCGATTGTAGTACCCAGACAATCTGAGCACATGCTCACTAGTTGAGCGATTCTCCTCCATCTTTTAGCTATAGAACTTGTTGGAGACTTCATATCTGTCAACTCGGGTATTTGCTTGAAATATTAACTTCAACTCCTGGAACATCTCATATGGTCCATGACGTTCAAAACGTCTTTGAAGTCCCGATTCTAAGCCGTTAAGCATGGTGCACTAAACTATCAAGTAGTCATCATATTGAGCTAGCCAAACGTTCATAACGTCTGTATCTGCTCCTGCAATAGGTCTGTCACCTAGCGGTGCATCAAGGACATAATTTTTCTGTGCAGCAATGAGGATAATCCTCAGATCACGGATCCAATCCGCATCTTTTGCTACTAACATCTTTCAACTTTGCTTTCTCAAGGAACGCATTAAAATTCAACGGAACAACGGCACGGGCCATTTATCTACAATTAACATAGACAAGCAAGATACTATCAGGTACTAAGTTCATGATAAATTTAAGTTCAATTAATCATATTACTTAAGAACTCCCACTTAGATAGACATCTCTCTAATCATCTAAGTGATTACGTGATCCAAAGCAACTAAACCATGTCCGATTAACACGTGAGATGGAGTAGTTTCAATGGTGAACATCACTATGTTGATCATATCTACTATATGATTCACGCTCGACCTTTCGGTCTCTGTGTTCCGAGGCCATATCTGTATATGCTAGGGTCGTCAAGTTTAACCTGAGTATTCCGTGTGTGCAACTGTTTTGCACCCGTTGTATTTGAACGTAGAGCCTATCACACCCGATTAACACGTGGTGTCTCAGCACGAAGAACTTTTGCAACGGTGCATACTCAGGGAGAACACTTTTATCTTGAAATTTTAGTGAGAGATCATCTTATAATGCTACCGTCAATCAAAGCAAGATAAGATGCATAAAGGATTAACATCACATGCAATCAATATAAGTGATATGATATGGCCATCATCATCTTGTGCTTGTGATCTCCATCTCCGAAGCACCGTCATGATCACCATTGTCACCGGCGCGACACCTTGATCTCCATTGTAGCATCGTTGTCGTCTCGCCAACTTATTGCTTTTACGACTATCGCTACCGCTTAGTGATAAAGTAAAACTATTACATGGCGATTGCATCTCATACAATAAAGCGACAACCATATGGCTCCTGCCAGTTGCCGATAACTCGGTTACAAAACATGATCATCTCATACAACACATTATATCACATCATGTCTTGACCATATCACATCACAACATGCCCTGCAAAAACAAGTTAGACGTCCTCTACTTTGTTGTTGCAAGTTTTACGTGGCTGCTACGGGCTTAGCAAGAACCCTTCTTACCTACGCATCAAAACCACAACGATAGTTTGTCAAGTTGGTGCTGTTTTAACCTTCGCAAGGACCGGGCGTAGCCACACTCGGTTCAACTAAAGTGAGAGAGACAAACACCCGCCAGTCACCTTTAAGCAACGAGTGCTCCGAACGGTGAAACCAGTCTCGCGTAAGCGTACGCGTAATGTCGGTCCGGGCCGCTTCATCTCACAATACCGCTGAACCAAAGTATGACATGCTGGTAAGCAGTATGACTTATATCGCCCACAACTCACTTGTGTTCTACTCGTGCATAGCATCAACGCATAAAACCAGGCTTTGTCACGACCGGATTTTGGGATACAAATTCACAGAAAAACGGCCTGTGAGCTCACCAGCCCCAGGATTACTGTTAGCTGATGAGGAACCAACTTGATATAAGAATTTCCAAGAAAGTACAAAAATATGTAGTACAAGACCATTAGGGCCTAGGAGTACAACATTTGGTTTGCTAGTGGTTGATGGCGGAAGTGGTCTGAGGTTCATCTGCGCCTATGGGACTCCATCTCCCACAAGAACAGCTGACCAGGATAACTCCTATCTTCGCGAGGCTGCAAACGTCAACGCGTAGGTTCCGAGGTTGTCACCACGGTGCTCATCTCCAAGCGAGGGATCTGGCCAAGACAATAGCCAGGGACAAGCCAGTGAGTACGTTTGAATGTACTCGCAAACATTAAGAACACGGGTATAATATATATATCAAACATGCTCCAGATTATTATGTGATCACACGACTGTCACGAAATATACGACAGACCAAGAGGCACACATATGGTTAAAAATATACCAAAACAAAATACTGGGTGCCAAACGAGTGTCTGAATGACTCCTCGAGCGGAAAAATGCGGAATAATAATATTGGTGCCAAACGAGTGTCTGAATGACTCCTCGAGCGGAAAATGCAGAATAGTAATACTGGTGCCAAGCGAGTGTCTGAATGACTCCTCGAGCGGAAATGCAGAATATAATAATGCCGCAGTCGGGCGTCGGGGCGACACCACATAAAGGGCTTATAAGAAAATAATCACAGCGAATATCCAGGAGGTAGGACCATCCCAGGGATACTCAATCATATACAAAAAAATAAAGGTTATTCCAGAATAATAAAGATTACATACGTGCCACAATCATAAATAATACTATTGTACAGTCGTTACTCCATCCAAAAACCGATAATTTAGTCAAGCCGTATCTCCAACCGAATACCGTTACAGAGTTCTAGTCAAATCGTGCTCCATCCGAATACCGTTACCAGATTTCTATTCAGACAGTGGTCCTTACTCAAGAACATGACTATCCAACAGGATATATCCTCTGCAGAGGGAGTACCATTTTTCACGAGTAACGGGATTACTCAGTCCCTCGGGACTAATTCCGTCTACGGTCTTTTGATTGAAAACACGCCTGACCTGCACACACCAGCTTAACTCACCAGTGTCTGGAATCACCCACGACACCTGCCAAGCAAAACTCTAAGTGGGGAGGCTACAACCTCGACGTAGCATGGGATCACAAAATTTTTACCGCGCGCAAACTAGGGGAGCAACCCCCCTCGGCTCCAACCGGAAACACCCATGCCCCCGGACCGAATGACAGGCTTTAATCCGTGGCCACGGGACCTTCATCACGGCCTCTCTGTACGGTGTGTGCTTTGGAAAGGGGTTGACAACCTACTGAACCATACCCTGTCCCCTGCAGGGACAAGTGGTGGTACCGACAAAGAAGGAAGCTATTGATCAGACTCGGTCTACAACCGACTCAGGTGGTCCAAGCATCCACCAACAATATTACCACTAGTGAAATAAATCACCACTCCTCGAGCCTCACCAAGCTATGCCGGGCATACTCGTCTCGACGAGGGATTAGGGACAAGCTCGTGTCTACCCAAGACCACGACTCTCCCGGCTTCCTACCGGTGTGCAAGAGAAGCTCATGAGGATGACCCAAATCACTAGTGTATTCATCTGCTGACCACAAAACAACTCCAAAGTGCACTCATGCACGAGACTATATCGGTACATAAACTATCACATACTCCAAGTCGAAAAGTGTTGTGATCGCATCAAAACACCACAACAAAAATATTATGCCAGAGTTCAGAAATGCTTGCCTTCAAGAGTATGCAAAGGATGCACTTATTGGAAGCTTTCCTTTTCCTCCAAAAATCCTATTTTGCACAATACACAAATACAAATATTTCAAACACAGTACCAAAACCTGTCTCAAATATTTTTGAAATAAATCTTAAAATAAACTAGATGAAATTTGAGAGAGGTAGGAAAAAGAATCAACTCATTTGGAGTTTTATTTTAAAAGTTATAGCCAGTCAAAGTTTGGTAACCTCTGTTTTTAAATAAAACCAGAAAAAAGGAAAACACTGCGGGGAAGAATGCGTTTTCAAAACAGAGGAAACGTACTCCGGTCTTTGCGCCACCACTTAACCAGAGGGGACGGGGGAGCGGGTCACTGACAGTGGGTCCAGAGGGCCCACTGGTCAGGTTTGACTGGTCTCCCTCTCCCTCCTTTCTCGGCGCCCGAACGGTGGCGGGGCTCCGGCGATCGCCGTCGACGAACGGCTGCACCTCACGGGCATCCAAGGGCGGGGATGGAACGGCTAGACCGAGGCGGTCCTTTGGGTGGTTGAATGATCGTCGGAGGTGGAAGGAATCGCCGGCGGCGAGCTCCGCGGCGGGGGAAAACTACGGTGGTGAAGTGCTTTTTGAGCTCCGGTGGTCTCTGATCGAAAATGAGCAGCTGGGCAGCTCCGCAAGGATCAGAGGGAGCGATTGGTGGTGCTGGTTGGGCGAGAGGGTGGCCGGTTGCGACGAATCGCACCGGAGCCTAGCGGCGGCCGAACTGGCCGGAGTTGGGGAGGGCGGTCCTCTCCGGTCAATCTACTGCTAGGGGAGCTCTACGGGGAGGGCCTGATGTCGCCTGAGGCCTTGAATGAGCTCGGGGACCCTTTATATAGCGTGACGAGGCTGGACTGTTGCGGGGAAGATAGGATCGCCGGCGACAGCCGTTGCTGTAGTTGCAGGGCATCGTGGCGGCGACGAACGCGTTCCGACGAGCGGGAGGATAAGCACGGCCTGTGCTCTGAGGCAGCTGTCGTGCGCTGGTGGCTTGGGCGGCGCCGTCCGCGGCGGAATCCGCTGCCGACGCCGGCGTGCCGCCAAGGGCGCGGCCAGCGGCGCAGCAGGGCGTCAGAGGGATCGTGGAGCAGGGGGCGGCTAGTGCGCGTTTCAGCGATGCAGAGGGGGCCAGGGTCGGGTCGCGTCGAGTGCGGCGTGTCGGCGTAGTGCGCGCGCGTGCAAAACGTGCGCTCTGGGCGCGCCCAGAGCACGCGCGGCAGGTGCTCGACGGAATGCCAGTGCGCTCTAGAGAGCTTGGTTGGGGCTGGCAAAGAACAGAACAAGGGTAGGGGTGGCTAGGAGATCAGTGGACATGATTGTTGGGTCATAGGAGCAAGTCCACAGTGTAAACAAGGAACTCATGCCAAAAATGGTTGTGCACATCAGGTGTTCGACAGAATGCCCTATGCACTTAGGTAACTCTTGGAGTGGCCAAAATTTCCAGGTCCGTGTCTCTTTAGATGCAGGAGATGGTGGTAAGATTAGTTTGGCAAAAACAGAAAGTTGATAGTGCAAGTTTTGCAAAACTCCCGTTTTGGGCAGAAAGAGAGAGGGTTTAGAACATGCACTTCAAAACCTCCAATGAGCCCAATCTCTTGGACTTAAGAGTTTGGTAGGGAGGGTTGTAAGTAGGAAAAAGCTCAGGGTTACTAGAGCAAAGAAAAATAAGGTTGTAGTACAACTCACCAAATTGGGTCAGAATGCAAAAGAGGGTGATCCACTCAAATTTTTCAAAGAACCTCACTGGGTTTTTGCTTGAAGATGAATTGTATGCATCCATTGACATCTTCAAACACTTGGAAGAATTTTTAGAAGAACATTTAAATGGGTTGCAGTGCAAAAGTGCCTACTGGACCAGATTGGAAAAGTTGGTGAAGAGCTCAAAATCTCCAATGGCCAGAAGGTGTTTTTGCATAAAAGTGATGTGGAACCATCACATGACATCCCCAAATTTTGGTGGAATTTTTAGAAGCATATATCAAATGGTTGTAGTGCAACTGGGCTCCAAATGCAAAGGAAATCATTTTATAAGAGCAAAGTTTTGAGAAAATAAATCTTGCAACATTTGAATCCACTGAAATAAATAATTGTTTTATTATAGAGAGAAATCAAGTCCAACAATACCTTTGAAGGTTTTTCCCACTAGAGGCATAAATCCAAAATCACAAAAGGTGAAACTTGACAATTGGAAAAGTTTTATTTCCTGGCAATATTTTAATAACTAAAAATAAGGCCAATATTTTGGGTGTCACAACACTACCCCCCTTAAGAAAAATCTCGTCCTCGAGATTTGTTAAAAGTTGTTTTGAACAAGAATTGTTTTGAAATAAATCTGTTTTTATCAAAGAAAACCTCCAATTGCATAAATACAAAACGGCTACAGTGAGAGGGTAATAAGTGGTGTAAAACCACAGTGTGGTACACTGGCGTAGCGTGGAAAAATCCACGGTTAAGGAAAACGAGACACTTCTACGGGATACAGTAATTTAGAATAAATTCTAAATTACTAAAATACGCTGGTCGCACCCGAGAGCACAATGCTCTCTCTGGCTGACAGGTGGGCCTAGGGCCCACTGTCCGCCTCTTCTCCTTCCTCTGGCCCTCTCCTCTCCCTCGCGCGCTCTCCCGCGCTTCCTCCACCGGCGATGCCTAGCTCGTAGGGCATCGAGGCCGTACCGTGGTAGTGCGCGGCGTGCTAGCTGCCGGTGCAGCGTGCACTCACCTCGCGGGCCAGGGCGCTGTCGGCACTGCTCGCGGACTCGCTTCCGAACACCGGCGGCCGAGCGACGGGTGGCGCTAGTGGACCTCGCCCACCGTACACCGATCTCGGGCTATAAAACGATCGCGGTGCTCCTCTCTTCTCCCTCACACCCGGCCTCGCTCCTACTCCTCCTTCCTTCTCCTTCATAGCTGCTGGTAGGAGCTCGGGCCGAGGCTCTAATGGCGGAGGCAATGCCGGACTGGTATGTGGTCCTGGTGTGTGGAGGCTTGGCGGTGCTGCTGGGGTTCTCCGTGCTCCTGTGCGCGATGATCCTGGATGATCGTCGTGATGCTGCCGCTCGAGTGTTAGCTCTTCGCGGTGGCGGCGATCACGTGGATTAGGCGCGGCATCGGGGCTGACTGCTGTCGGAGTGCCGGGGCAGCTCGCGCTTGAATGGACACACAGAAATCCCTCTTACGGAGACTGTGGTGTCCTCGAGTGTGGTTAGATAGGCGCAAAAATGTGCTCAAGGATTGTAACAGTGCTCGTGGTCGAGTGGTGGCTGCTGAGAGTTTGCTGTATCGATGATGCGCGAATAAAAATCTATGTCGAGAAAATGCATATATACGCAGCAATAACTCGGGGAAAAGAAATCTCCTCGAAAAACATGCTGCGAGAGAAGAAATAATTACAACAAAACCAACAGTAGTAACACCGCTCACAAAACAGGAACTAAAGAAAATCGGATCCGTTGCACAAAGATTTTACGGACATGCTGCAACACATAAATACAAGTACTGGGATAATAAATACATCGGAGGCGTTTACATGGAAAACGGTAAAGCGACAGGGTCCTGAGAAAATGCCTCTGGCACTGGGGCACACTCCTCTTCTATCGGGGGAAGCGGGTTGACCAGTCGATGAATGCGTCCTTCTTGGTCAGGCCTCAGTGGTCTGCCAATAGCGATCCGAGGATTTAAATCAGCGAGGCTCTGGAGATAACCCATTACTCGCTGAGTTAAACGCTCCTGAGCGATGACGTACTGGGCAAGGTTGGCCAGTACTGGATCTCTCTCAATGCGCCCACCGGGAAAAGATGCAACTTCTCCGGGTGCTGTACGACTCGGAAAATAGTAGTATCCTCGCTCGCTGGCATAGGGCACTGCGAATCGAAGACGAGAGAGCGCCTCGTACGCAGCAGCTTCTATGGCCATCTGCGGAGTTGGCATGGATTTCCCCACGAAGGAGACTTCCGTTGGGTCTTGGTTTGGGTAGGCGGGAGGGATGTGCACCACTGCCCAATATTTCGAGGTGGATGGAGTGATCCTCGATTTGAGCAGCTCGTACTGGGGTGGATGGGTGGCACTCATAGTACTGCAGGTAAAGTCCCACAATAATTTGACAAAGCTACCCGGGGTTGCGTCTGGGGTTCTCAGATAAATGCTGGGGGTCGACATGGCAAGGAATGGCTGTGGGTGCGGCGCACAAAGGTGAGGGGTGCTCGGCAAGGTCACAAAGTGGCCTTTATATAGCACCGGGGTTGGGATTAATCGCCGGGGTGAAGGGTAACTGGCTGCCGATCCTGTACTCGGGTCAAAGCCACAGATATACACATCACATAAAGGTGACGCATTATTGTGGGCGCTGACGGGGTTGGTCTTGGTAGCTGTGCCCGAAATATAAAAAAAAGCAACTGTACGCCAACGTACACATGCATAGCTACTACTCCAAAGATAAGAGCGCTCAAACAGACAGCATGCAACAAAAGCGATACAAGGCCACACATTACAAAGCGTAGGAAAACTAAGGCTCGATACAACTTTGAGCGACTTAGTCTACTTCGTTAATGTCTAAGTGGGCTGGCCTTGCGGACGCCGATGCTTCTCCACGGTTCTCACCGTCGGGGTTTGCTGGTTGAGGTTGAGGTGCTGCAGGGTCGGGGAGATGGTGATGACCATCCCGGGGGTTGTTCGCCCAAATCCCGTTGGAATGGGTTTCCAAAAGGCGACGAAGCGCTTCTGGGGTCACCAAAGTGCTCTGGTTGATGGCTGGCGCAGACCTCAAGGGATCGATCGGGTGTCCGAACAGCACGACTGGGTTGTCGGTGTCGGGCTCCGCTTCTCTCCTCGCCGGGGCTCGGCGAACCAGCTCTCCACGAGCTGCGATCAGATCAGAGTGACCTGGTCGAACAGTTGCTCTAGTGCGCTTACATAGCGCACCAGATGCAACAGCGCAGGATCCGTCTCGTGGTCTCCGTTGGCAACTTGGGGCGTCCTACCATACCCGTCACTACTGGGGTAGTAGTAGAACGAGCGACAGTTAACTCTGGGCGACAAGTGCCGGAGTTGAACTATAGCTTCTCGGGCTGCAGTTGGATGGCTTGTGGCTCGAAGGGAGTTGTCCTTCCAGTGAACCTGTAGGGGCGTTCTGGCGACAGACCCCTACCGTAGATGTGCACAGTGGCCCAGTACTGACGGCTCTCACCGTACATGGGTCCCTGGTACACAACATACTCAGGAGGCTCTTCTAATGCATAGGCACGGCGGGTGAGGTTTGCGAGCATGGTCACAAAACCTCCAAGGTTGGTTGCTGTGGTCTCATTGTGAACAATGGGGGCAGGCATCGTGGCTGGGTTTGGGGGAAAGAGGCTGTGCTGCGCCGAGGCTAGCGTGCCCTTTTTATAGGGAAAGGGGACGGAGTCTTCCTCCGCACGCTTGCGATAGAGACGGGTTGGGTGTCGGTCACTGGCGCGTGATCGACGGGCTAGGCTGATAGGTTGGGCACCGTCCGCCGAAAAGGGCGTCGGGTCACTTTGGGGCTACCTTACGCGGGAAGCTTGACCGGGGTTAAGCTAAGGTCTGGTGGTTTGGTTGACCTAAGTTTATTGACCTGGCTAAGATAGGATTAGCCAATGGTCAGCCTGGCTCTGATACTAAGTCTGTCACGACCGGATTTTGGGTTACAAATTCCCAGAAAAACGGCCTGTGAGCTCACCAGCCCCAGGATTACTGTTAGCTGATGAGGAACCAACTTGATATAAGAATTTCCAAGCAAGTACAAAAATATGTAGTACAAGACCATTAGGGCCTAGGAGTACAACATTTGGTTTGCTAGTGGTTGATGGCGGAAGTGGTCTGAGGTTCATCTGCGCCTATGGGACTCCATCTCCCACAAGAACAGCTGACCAGGATAACTCCTATCTTCGCGAGGCTGCAAACGTCAACGCGTAGGTTCCGAGGTTGTCACCACGGTGCTCATCTCCAAGCGAGGGATCTGGCCAAGACAATAGCCAGGGACAAGCCAGTGAGTACGTTTGAATGTACTCGCAAACATTAAGAACACGGGTATAATATATATATCAAACATGCTCCAGATTATTATGTGATCACACGACTGTCACGAAATATACGAAACCATGATGCACACATATGGTTAAAAATATACCAAAAAAAATACTGGGTGCCAAACGAGTGTCTGAATGACTCCTCGAGCGGAAAATGCAGAATAGTAATACTGGTGCCAAACGAGTGTCTGAATGACTCCTCGAGCGGAAAATGCAGAATATAATACTGGTGCCAAACGAGTGTCTGAATGACTCCTCGAGCGGAAAATGCAGAATATAATAATGCCGCAGTCGGGCGTCGGCGACACCACATAAAGGGCTTATAAGAAAATAATCACAGCGAATATCCAGGAGGTAGGACCATCCCAGGGATACTCAATATATACAAAAAATAAAGGTTAGTCCAAATAATAAAGATTACATACGTGCCATAATCATAAATACTATTGTACAGTCGTTTCTCCATCCGAAAACCGATAATTTAGTCAAGCCGTATCTCCATCCGAATACCGTTACAGAGTTCTAGTTAAATCGTTCTCCATCCGAATACCGTTACCGATCATTCAGACAGTGGTCCTTACTCAAGAACATGACTATCCAACAGGATATATCCTCTGCAGAGGGAGTACCATTTTCCACGAGTAACGGGATTACTCAGTCCCTCGGGACTAATTCCGTCTACGGTCTTTTGATTGAAAACACGCCTGACCTGCACACACCAGCTTAACTCACCAGTGTCTGGAATCACCCACGACACCTGCCAAGCAAAACTCTAAGTGGGGAGGCTACAACCTCGACGTAGCATGGGATCACAAAATTTATACCGCGCGCAAACTAGGGGAAGCAACCCCCCTCGGCTCCAACCGAAACACCCATGCCCCCGGACCGAATGACAGGCTTTAATCCGTGGCCACGGGACCTTCATCACGGCCTCTCTGTACGGTGTGTGCTTTGGAAAGGGGTTGACAACCTACTGAACCATACCCTGTCCCCTGCAGGGACAAGTGGTGGTACCGACAAAGTAGGAAGCTATTGATCAGGACTCGGTCTACAACCGACTCAGGTGGTCCAAGCATCCACCAACAATATTACCACTAGTGAAATAAATCACCACTCCTCGAGCCTCACCAAGCTATGCCGGGCATACTCGTCTCGACGAGAGATTAGGGACGAGCTCGTGTCTACCCAAGACCACGACTCTCCCGGCTTCCTACCGGTGTGCAAGAGAAGCTCACGAGGATGACCCAAATCACTAGTGTATTCATCTGCTGACCACAAAACAACTCCAAAGTGCACTCATGCACGAGACTGTATCGGTACATAAACTATCACATACTCCAAGTCGAAAAGTGTTGTGATCGCATCAAAACACCACAACAAAAATATTATGCCAGAGTTCAGAAATGCTTGCCTTCAAGAGTATGCAAAGGATGCACTTATTGGAAGCTTTCCTTTTCCTCAAAAAATCCTATTTTGCAAAATACACAAATACAA
Source organism: Triticum aestivum (assembly GCF_018294505.1). Classification (NCBI taxonomy): domain Eukaryota; kingdom Viridiplantae; phylum Streptophyta; class Magnoliopsida; order Poales; family Poaceae; genus Triticum; species Triticum aestivum. The sequence continues at coordinate 118,779,723 of NC_057811.1, forward strand.
ATATTTCAAACACAGTACCAAAACCTGTCTCAAATATTTTTGAAATAAATCTTAAAATAAACTAGATGAAATTTGAGAGAGGTAGGAAAAAGAATCAACTCATTTGGAGTTTTATTTTAAAAGTTATAGCCAGTCAAAGTTTGGTAACCTCTGTTTTTAAATAAAACCAGAAAAAAGGAAAACACTGCGGGGAAGAATGCGTTTTCAAAACAGAGGAAACGTACTCCGGTCTTTGCGCCACCACTTAACCAGAGGGGACGGGGGAGCGGGTCACTGACAGTGGGTCCAAAGGGCCCACTGGTCAGGTTTGACTGGTCTCCCTCTCCCTCCTTTCTCGGCGCCCGAACGGTGGCGGGGCTCCGGCGATCGCCGTCGACGAACGGCTGCACCTCACGGGCATCCAAGGGCGGGGATGGAACGGCTAGACCGAGGCGGTCCTTTGGGTGGTTGAAGGATCGTCGGAGGTGGAAGGAATCGCCGGCGGCGAGCTCCGCGGCGGGGGAAAACTACGGTGGTGAAGTGCTTTTTGAGCTCCGGTGGTCTCTGATCGAAAATGAGCAGCTGGGCAGCTCCGCAAGGATCAGAGGGAGCGATTGGTGGTGCTGGTTGGGCGAGAGGGTGGCCGGTTGCGACGAATCGCACCGAAGCCTAGCGGCGGCCGAACTGGCCGGAGTTGGGGAAGGCGGTCCTCTCCGGTCAATCTACTGCTAGGGGAGCTCTACGGGGAGGTCCTGATGTCGCCTGAGGCCTTGAATGAGCTCGGGGACCCTTTATATAGCGTGATGAGGCTGGACTGTTGCGGGGAACATAGGATCGCCGGCGACAGCCGTTGCTGTAGTTGCAGGGCATCGTGGCGGCGACGAACGCGTTTCGACGAGCGGGAGGATAAGCACGGCCTGTGCTCTGAGGCAGCTGTCGTGCGCTGGTGGCTTGGGCGGCGCCGTCCGCGGCGGAATCCGCTGCCGACGCCGGCGTGCCGCCAAGGGCGCGGCCAGCGGCGCAGCAGGGCGTCAGAGGGATCGTGGAGCAGGGGGCGGCTAGTGCGCGTTTCAGCGATGCAGAGGGGGCCAGGGTCGGGTCGCGTCGAGTGCGGCAGTGCGGCGTGTCGGCGTAGTGCGCGCGCGTGCAAGACGTGCGCTCTGGGCGCGCCCAGAGCACGCGCGGCAGGTGCTCGACGGAATACCAGTGCGCTCTAGAGAGCTTGGTTGGGGCTGGCAAAGAACAGAACAAGGGTAGGGGTGGCTAGGAGATCAGTGGACATGATTGTTGGGTCATAGGAGCAAGTCCACAGTGTAAACAAGGAACTCATGCCAAAAATGGCTGTGCACACCAGGTGTTCGACAGAATGCCCTATGCACATAGGTAACTCTTGGAGTGGCCAAAATTTCCAGGTCAGTGTCTCTTTAGATGCAGGAGATGGTGGTAAGATTAGTTTGGCAAAAACAGAAAGTTGATAGTGCAAGTTTTGCAAAACTCCCGTTTTGGGCAGAAAGAGAGAGGGTTTAGAACATGCACTTCAAAACCTCCAATGAGCCCAATCTCCTGGACTTAAGAGTTTGGTAGGGAGGGCTGTAAGTAGGAAAAATCTCAGGGTTACTAGAGCAAAGAAAAATAAGGTTGTAGTACAACTCACCAAATTGGGTCAGAATGCAAAAGAGGGTGATCCACTCAAAATTTTTCAAAGAACCTCACTGGGTTTTTGCTTGAAGATGAATTGTATGCATCCATTGACATCTTCAAACACTTGGAAGCATTTTTAGAAGAACATTTAAATGGGTTGCAGTGCAAAAGTGCCTACTGGACCAGATTGGAAAAGTTGGTGAAGAGCTCAAAATCTCCAATGGCCAGAAGGTGTTTTTGCATAAAAGTGATGTGGAACCATCACATGACATCCCCAAATTTTTGTGGAATTTTTAGAAGCATATATCAAATGGTTGTAGTGCAACTGGGCTCCAAATGCAAAGGAAATCATTTTATAAGAGCAAAGTTTTGAGAAAATAAATCTTGCAACATTTGAATCCACTGAAATAAATAATTGTTTTATTATAGAGAGAAATCAAGTCCAACAATACCTTTGAAGGTTTTTCCCACTAGAGGCATAAATCCAAAATCACAAAAGGTGAAACTTGACAATTGGAAAAGTTTTATTTCCTGGCAATATTTTAATAACTAAAAATAAGGCCAAAATTTTGGGTGTCACAGGCTTGGATGCCACTGTTGGGGAACGTAGTAATTTCAAAAAAATTCCTACGCACACGCAAGATCATGGTGATGCATAGCAACGAGAGGGGAGAGTGTTGTCCACGTACCCTCGTAGACCGACAGCGGAAGCGTTATCACAACGCGGTTGATGTAGTCGTACGTCTTCACGATCCGACCGATCAAGTACCGAGCGCAGGCCACCTCCGAGTTCTACACACGTTCAGCTCGATGACGTCCCTCGAACTCCGATCCAGCCGAGTGTTGAGGGAGAGTTTCGTCAGCACGACGGCGTGGTGACGATGATGATGTTCCACCGACGCAAGGCTTCGCCTAAGCTCCGCAACGGTATTATCGAGGTGTAATATGGTGGAGGGGGGCACCGCACACGGCTAAGAGATCTCAAGGATCAATTGTTGTGTCTCTGGGGTGCCCCCTGCCCCCGTATATAAAGGAGCAAGGGAGGAGGAGGCCGGCCCTAGGAGGGGGCGCACCAAGTGTGGAGTCCTACTAGGACTCCCTAGTCCTAGTAGGATTCCACCTCCCATATGGAATAGGAAAAGAGGAAGGGAAAAAGAGAAGGAAGGAAGGGGGCGCCCCCCTTCCCTAGTCCAATTCGGACCAGACCAAGGGGAGGGGTGCGGCCACCCTTGAGGCCCTTTTTCTTCTTTCCCGTATGGCCCAATAAGGCCCAATACGTATTCCCGTAACTCTCCAGTACTCCGAAAAATACCCGAATCACTCGGAACCTTTCCGAAGTCCGAATATAGTCGTACAATATATCGATCTTTACGTCTCGACCATTTCGAGACTCCTCGTCATGTCCCTGATCTCATCCGGGACTCCGAACTCCTTCGGTACATCAACATACATAAACTCATAATAAAACTGTCATCGTAACTTTAAGCGTGCGGACCCTACGGGTTCGAGAACTATGTAGACATGACCGAGACACGTCTCCGGTCAATAACCAATAGCGGGACCTGGATGCCCATATTGGCTCCCACATATTCTACGAAGATCTTTATCGGTCATACCGCATAACAACATACGTTGTTCCCTTTGTCATCAGTATGTTACTTGACCGAGATTCGATCGTCGGTATCTCGATACCTAGTTCAATCTCGTTACCGGCAAGTCTCTTTACTCGTACCGTAACACATCATCCCGCAACTAACTTATTAGTCACAATGCTTGCAAGGCTTATAGTGATGTGCATTACCGAGTGGGCCCAGAGATACCTCTCCGACAATCGGAGTGACAAATCCTAATCTCGAAATACGCCAACCCAACAAGTACCTTTGGAGACACCTATAGAGCACCTTTATAATCACCCATTTACGTTGTGACGTTTGGTAGCACACAAAGTGTTCCTCCGGTAAACGGGAGTTGCATAATCTCATAGTCAGAGGAACATGTATAAGTCATGAAGAAAGCAATAGCAACATACTAAACGATCGGGTGCTAAGCTAACGGAATGGGTCAAGTCAATCACGTCATTCTCCTAATGAGGTGATCTCGTTAATCAAATGACAACTCATGTCTATGGCTAGGAAACATAACCATCTTTGATTAATGAGCTAGTCAAGTAGAGGTATACTAGTGACACTCTGTTTGTCTATGTATTCACACATGTATTATGTTTCCGGTTAATACAATTCTAGCATGAATAATAAACATTTATCATGATATAAGGAAATATATAATACTTTATTATTGCCTCTAGGGCATATTTCCTTCAGCAACGGCAACGGCGGCCGGGGCAGGAGGCCCTGTGCGCCCGCCGGCTCAGGTCTTGTCCGACTTGTTGGACACTCTGACAACATTGTTAACAGCAGAGGTTAACCCGGCAAATTAAGCTCAGCATAACGGGGAAGTTGCAAAGCTACGAGATGAGATAACTCAAGCCAAGGAAGATCTGGCGGCTGAGAACGCTAGGATGACTGCGGAGCGGGCTGCTCTGGATGTTCAGGCGCAACGAATTCATGCAGAGTCCTTCCGGCTCACGTTGGATCAGAATGCTTCAAATGAGGTCATGAGGAGGAGACACCGGAGTCATCTACCCCCGGTTTATGAGCCGAGGAACCTCTTCAACACGCCTGGAGCAGGGACCAGTGACCCGCCGGTGGTAAACTGGACGGCTGAAGTGCCGGGTGGTGGAGCGCCGGTTCAGCCACGAGTGATAGGTTCTCCGCGTGTGAATAATACCCCGCCTCAGCATGTTTTGACGCCGCCGGGTCATTATTCCAACCCTTTGGACAATATGATTGTTGCGGCGACACGATTGGCGGCTCTGCTAGTTGAGGGCGAGTCGCCGACGGCGGTTGAAACGCGGAGGGCCAGAGAGCTTCTTCAAACGGCATTGGAGCAGCAAGCGGCTTATTCTTATAGTCGTGAGCGGATTCACTCAACCCCTCGTCCAAGCCGGAGTTATAGTAGGCACATCGACTCGCCAGCGGTTTCAAGTACTGAACAGTGCCGTAACCAACCCCGTGGACATGACCCGGCGTGCAATGGTGCCAATGCCCAGGTGGATCAGGGCAGAGCACGTCGGGAGGCCGAGCTGGCGGCTCAGCTAGCGGCTTATCAACACGCGTCGGCTTACCCAACGACTTCGGTAGAGGTAGGCATGACATCTAGAACCTTGGGAGTGCCATGTTTAGTGCCGGCTCTGCGTAATGAGCGTTTGCCCAAGGATTTTAAGGGTCCTCGTAAGGTGCCTAACTACACAGCTGACTTACCCCCTGAAGCATGGGTTCAGAGTTATGAGATGGACATGGAACTGCTGGATGTTAGCGATGTTGCTGTTGGAAACATGCCCTAGAGGCAATAATAAAATGGTTATTATTATATTTCCTTGTTCATGATAATTGTCTATTGTTCATGCTATAATTGTGTTATCCGGAAATCATAATACATGTGTGAATACATAGACCACAACATGTCCCTAGTGAGCCTCTAGTTGACTAGCTCGTTGATCAACAGATAGTCATGGTTTCCTGACTATGGACATTGGATGTCATTGATAACGGGATCACATCATTAGGAGAATGATGTGATGGACAAGACCCAATCCTAAGCATAGCACAAGATTGTGTAGTTCGTTTGCTAGAGCTTTTCCAAATGTCAAGTATCATTTCCTTAGACCATGAGATTGTGCAACTCCCGGATACCGTAGGAGTGCTTTGGGTGTGCCAAACGTCACAACGTAACTGGGTGGCTATAAAGGTGCACTACGGGTATCTCCGAAAGTGTCTGTTGGGTTGGCACGAATCGAGACTGGGATTTGTCACTCCGTATGACGGAGAGGTATCTCTGGGCCCACTCGGTAATGCATCATCATAATGAGCTCAATGTGACCAAGTGTTTGGTCACGGGATCATGCATTACGGTACGAGTAAAGTGACTTGCCGGTAACGAGATTGAACAAGGTATTGGGATACCGACGATCGAATCTCGGGCAAGTAACGTACCGATTGACAAAGGGAATTGTATACGGGATTGATTGAATCCTCGACATCGTGGTTCATCCGATGAGATCATCGTGGAACATGTGGGAGCCAACATGGGTATCCAGATCCCGCTGTTGGTTATTGACCGGAGAGTCGTCTCGGTCATGTCTGCATGTCTCCCGAACCCGTAGGGTCTACACACTTAAGGTTCGGTGACGCTAGGGTTGTAGAGATACTAGTATGCGGTAACCCGAAAGTTGTTCGGAGTCCCGGATGAGATCCCGGACGTCACGAGGAGTTCCAGAATGCTCCATAGGTGAAGAATTATATATAGGAAGTCCAGTTTCGGCCACCGGAAATGTTTCGGGGGTCACCAGTATTGTATCGGGACCACTGGAAGGGTCCCGGGGGTCCACCGGGTGGGGCCACCTATCCCGGAGGGCCCCATGGGCTGAAGTGGGGAAGGGAACCAGCCCCTGGTGGGCTGGTGCGCTCCCCTTGGGCCTCCCCTGCGCCTAGGGTTGGAAACCCTAGGGTGGGGGGGCACCCCACTTGACTTGGGGGGCAAGTCCCCCCTTGGCTGCCCCCCCCTTGAGATGGGATCTCAGGGGGCCGGCGCCTCCCTGGACCCCTATATAAAGTGGGAGGAGGGAGGGCAGCAGCACCCAAGCCCCTGGCGCCTCCCTCTCCCTCCCGTGACACCTGTCCTTCTCGCTGTGCTTGGCGATGCCCTGCGAGATCCCCGCTACTTCCACCACCATGCTGTCGTGCTGCTGGATCTCCATCAACCTCTCCTTCCCCCTTGCTGGATCAAGAAGGAGGAGACGTCTTCCCAACCGTACGTGTGTTGAACGCGGAGGTGCCGTCCGTTCGGCGCTCGGTCATCGGTGATTTGGATCACGACGAGTACGACTCCATCAACCCCGTTCACTTGAACGCTTCCGCTCGCGATCTACAAGGGTATGTAGATGCACTCCTCTCTCTCGTTGCTAGATGACTCCATAGATTGATCTTGGTGATGCGTAGAAATTTTTTAATTTCTGCAACGATCCCCAACAGTGGCATCATGAGCTAGGTCTATGCGTAGTTTCTATGCACGAGTAGAACACAAACTTGTTGTGGGCGTAGATGTTGTCAATTTTCTTGCCACTACTAGTCTTATCTTGTTTCGGCGGCATCGTGGGATGAAGCGGCCCGGACCGACCTTACACGTACGCTTACGTGAGACAGGTTCCACCGACTGACATGCACTAGTTGCATAAGGTGGCTAGCGGGTGTCTGTCTCTCCCACTTTAGTCGGAACGGATTCGATGAAAAGGGTCCTTATGAAGGGTAAATAGAAATTGGCATATCACGTTGTGGTTTTGGCGTAGGTAAGAAACGTTCTTGCTAAGAAACCTATAGCAGCCACGTAAAAACTTGCAACAACAATTAGAGGACGTCTAACTTGTTTTTGCAGCATATGCCGTGTGATGTGATATGGCCAAAAGGATGTGATGAATGATATATGTGATGTATGAGATTGATCATGTTCTTGTAATAGGAATCACGACTTGCATGTCGATGAGTATGACAACCGGCAGGAGCCATAGGAGTTGTCTTTATTTTTGTATGACCTGCGTGTCATTGAACAACGCCATGTAAATTACTTTACTTTATTGCTAAACACGTTAGCCATAGAAGTAGAAGTAATCGTTGGCGTGACAACTTCATGAAGACACGATGATGGAGATCATGGTGTCATGCCGGTGACGAAGATGATCATGGCGCCCCGAAGATGGAGATCAAAAGGAGCAAAATGATATTGGCCATATCATGTCACTATTTGATTGCATGTGATGTTTATCATGTTTTACATCTTATTTGCTTAGAACGACGGTAGCTTAAATAAGATGATCCCTCGCAATAATTTCAAGAAAGTGTTCCCCCTAACTGTGCACCGTTGCGAAGGTTCGTTGTTTCGAAGCACCACGTGATGATCGGGTGTGATAGATTCTAACGTTCGAATACAACGGGTGTAAGCCAGATTTACACACGCAATACACTTAGGTTGACTTGACGAGCCTAGCATGTACAGACATGGCCTCGGAACACGGAAGACCGAAAGGTCGAGCATGAGTCGTATAGAAGATACGATCAACATGAAGATGTTCACCGATGTTGACTAGTCCGTCTCACGTGATGATCGGACACGGCCTAGTTGACTCGGATCATGTTTCACTTAGATGACTAGAGGGATGTCTATCTGAGTGGGAGTTCATTGAATAATTTGATTAGATGAACTTAATTATCATGAACTTAGTCTAAAATCTTTACAATATGTCTTGTAGATCAAATGGCCCACGCTAATGTTGCCCTCAACTTCAACGCGTTCCTAGAGAAAACCAAGCTGAAAGATGATGGCAGCAACTATACGGACTGGGTCCGGAACCTGAGGATCATCCTCATAGCTGCCAAGAAAGATTATGTCCTAGAAGCACCGCTAGGTGAAGCACCCATCCCAGAGAACCAAGACGTTATGAACGCTTGGCAGCAGCGTGCTGATGATTACTCCCTCGTTCAGTGCGGCATGCTTTACAGCTTAGAACCGGGGCTCCAAAAGCGTTTTGAGCAACACGGAGCATATGAGATGTTCGAAGAGCTGAAAATGGTTTTCCAAGCTCACGCCCGGGTCGAGAGATATGAAGTCTCCGACAAGTTCTTCAGTTGTAAGATGGAGGAAAATAGTTCTGTCAGTGAGCACATACTCAAAATGTCTGGGTTACACAACCGCTTGTCTCAGCTGGGAGTTAATCTCCCGGATGACGCGGTCATTGACAGAATCCTTCAGTCGCTTCCACCGAGCTACAAGAGCTTTGTGATGAACTTCAATATGCAGGGGATGGAAAAGACCATTCCTGAGGTATATTCAATGCTGAAATCAGCGGAGGTGGAGATCAAAAAGGAACATCAAGTGTTGATGGTGAATAAAACCACTAAGTTCAAGAAAGGCAAGGGTAAGAAGAACTTCAAGAAGGACGGCAAGGGAGTTGCCGCGCCCGGTAAGCCAGTTGCCGGGAAGAAGCCAAAGAATGGACCCAAGCCTGAGACTGAGTGCTTTTATTGCAAGGGAAGTGGTCACTGGAAGCGGAACTGCCCCAAGTACTTAGCGGACAAGAAGGCCGGCAACACCAAAGGTATATGTGATATACATGTTATTGATGTGTACCTTACCAGCACTCGTAGTAGCTCCTGGGTATTTGATACCGGTGCGGTTGCTCATATTTGTAACTCAAAGCAGGAGCTGCGGAATAAACGGAGACTGGCAAAGGACGAGGTGACGATGCGCGTCGGGAATGGTTCCAAGGTCGATGTGATCGCCGTCGGCACGCTACCTCTACATTTACCTACGGGATTAGTTTTAAACCTCAATAATTGTTATTTAGTGCCAGCTTTGAGCATGAACATTGTATCTGGATCTCGTTTAATGCGAGATGGCTACTCATTTAAATCCGAGAATAATGGTTGTTCTATTTATATGAGAGATATGTTTTATGGTCATGCCCCGCTGGTCAATGGTTTATTCTTAATGAATCTCGAACGTGATGTTACACATATTCATAGTGTGAATACCAAAAGATGTAAAGTTGATAACGATAGTCCCACATACTTGTGGCACTGCCGCCTTGGTCACATTGGTGTCAAGCGCATGAAGAAGCTCCATGCTGATGGACTTTTAGAGTCTCTCGATTATGAATCATTTGACACATGCGAACCATGCCTCATGGGCAAAATGACCAAGACTCCGTTCTCCGGAACAATGGAGCGAGCAACCAACTTATTAGAAATCATACATACTGATGTGTGCGGTCCAATGAGTGTTGAGGCTCGCGGAGGCTATCGTTATGTTCTCACTCTCACTGATGACTTGAGTAGATATGGGTATGTCTACCTAATGAAACACAAGTCTGAGACCTTTGAAAAGTTCAAGGAATTTCAGAGTGAGGTTGAGAATCAACGTGACAGGAAAATAAAATTCTTACGATCAGATCGTGGAGGGGAATATTTGAGTCACGAATTTGGCACACACTTAAGGAAATGTGGAATAGTTTCACAACTCACGCCGCCTGGAACACCTCAGCGAAATGGTGTGTCCGAACGTCGTAATCGCACTCTATTGGATATGGTGCGATCTATGATGTCTCTTACCGATCTACCGCTCTCATTTTGGGGCTATGCTTTAGAGACTGCCGCATTCACTTTAAATAGGGCTCCGTCGAAATCCGTTGAGACGACACCGTATGAATTATGGTTTGGGAAGAAACCTAAGCTGTCGTTTCTAAAAGTTTGGGGATGCGATGCTTATGTCAAGAAACTTCAACCTGAAAAGCTCGAACCCAAGTCGGAAAAATGCGTCTTCATAGGATACCCTAAGGAAACCATTGGGTATACCTTCTACCTCAGATCCGAAGGCAAGATCTTTGTTGCCAAGAACGGGTCCTTTCTGGAGAAAGAGTTTCTCTCGAAAGAAGTGAGTGGGAGGAAAGTGGAACTTGATGAGGTGATAGTCACCCCTTCCGAACCGGAAAGTAGCGCAGCGCGGGAAGATGTTCCTGTGGTGCCTGCACCGACTGGGGAGGAAGTTAATGATGATGATCATGAAGCTTCAGATCAAGTTACTGCTGAACTTCGTAGGTCCACAAGGACACGTTCCGCACCAGAGTGGTACGGCAACCCTGTCATGGAAATCATGTTGTTAGACAACGGTGAACCTTCGAACTATGAAGAAGCGATGGCGGGCCCGGATTCCAACAAATGGCTTGAAGCCATGCAATCCGAGATAGGATCCATGTATGAAAACGAAGTATGGACTTTGACTGACTTGCCCGATGATCGGCGAGCCATAGAAAATAAATGGATCTTTAAGAAGAAGACAGACGCGGATGGTAATGTGACCATCTATAAGGCTCGACTTGTCGCTAAGGGTTATCGACAAGTTCAAGGGGTTGACTACGATGAGACTTTCTCACCCGTAGCGAAGCTGAAGTCCGTCCGAATCATGTTAGCAATTGCCGCATTCTATGATTATGAGATATGGCAAATGGACGTCAAAACGGCATTCCTTAACGGCTTTCTTAAGGAAGAATTGTATATGATGCAGCCGGAAGGTTTTGTCGATCCTAAGAATGCTAACAAGGTATGCAAGCTCCAGCGCTCCATCTATGGGCTGGTGCAAGCATCTCGGAGTTGGAACATTCGATTTGATGAGATGATCAAAGCGTTTGGGTTTACACAGACTTATGGAGAAGCCTGTGTTTACAAGAAAGTGAGTGGGAGCTCTGTAGCATTTCTCATATTATATGTGGATGACATACTGTTGATGGGAAATGATATAGAATTCTTGGGAAGCATAAAGGCCTACTTGAACAAGTGTTTTTCAATGAAGGACCTTGGAGAAGCTGCTTATATATTAGGCATCAAGATCTATAGAGATAGATCAAGACGCCTCATTGGTCTTTCACAAAGTACGTACCTTGACAAGATATTGAAGAAGTTCAATATGGATCAGTCCAAGAAGGGGTTCTTGCCTGTATTGCAAGGTGTGCAATTGAGCACGGCTCAATGCCCGACCACGGCAGAAGATAGAGAAAAGATGAGTGTCATCCCCTATGCCTCGGCCATAGGGTCTATTATGTATGCCATGCTGTGTACCAGACCTGATGTAAACCTTGCCGTAAGTTTGGTAGGAAGGTACCAAAGTAATCCCGGCATGGAACACTGGACAGCGGTCAAGAATATCCTGAAGTACCTGAAGAGGACTAAGGATATGTTTCTCGTTTATGGAGGTGACGAAGAGCTCGTCGTAAAGGGTTACGTCGATGCTAGCTTCGACACAGATCTGGATGACTCTAAGTCACAAACCGGATACGTGTATATTTTGAATGGTGGGGCAGTAAGCTGGTGCAGTTGCAAGCAAAGCGTTGTGGCGGGATCTACATGTGAAGCGGAATACATGGCGGCCTCAGAGGCAGCACAAGAAGCAATCTGGGTGAAGGAGTTCATTACCGACCTAGGAGTTATTCCCAATGCGTCGGGCCCGATGACTCTCTTCTGTGACAACACTGGAGCTATTGCCCTTGCCAAGGAGCCCAGGTTTCACAGGAAGACCAGGCATATCAAGCGTCGCTTCAACTCCATTCGTGAAAGTGTTCAAAATGGAGACATAGATATTTGTAAAGTACATACGGACCTGAATGTAGCAGATCCGTTGACTAAACCTCTCCCTAGAGCAAAACATGATCAACACCAGAACTCTATGGGTGTTCGATTCATCACAATGTAACTAGATTATTGACTCTAGTGCAAGTGGGAGACTGTTGGAAATATGCCCTAGAGGCAATAATAAAATGGTTATTATTATATTTCCTTGTTCATGATAATTGTCTATTGTTCATGCTATAATTGTGTTATCCGGAAATCGTAATACATGTGTGAATACATAGACCACAACATGTCCCTAGTGAGCCTCTAGTTGACTAGCTCGTTGATCAACAGATAGTCATGGTTTCCTGACTATGGACATTGGATGTCATTGATAACGGGATCACATCATTAGGAGAATGATGTGATGGACAAGACCCAATCCTAAGCATAGCACAAGATCGTGTAGTTCGTTTGCTAGAGCTTTTCCAAATGTCAAGTATCATTTCCTTAGACCATGAGATTGTGCAACTCCCGGATACCATAGGAGTGCTTTGGGTGTGCCAAACGTCACAACGTAACTGGGTGGCTATAAAGGTGCACTACGGGTATCTCCGAAAGTGTCTGTTGGGTTGGCACGAATCGAGACTGGGATTTGTCACTCCGTATGACGGAGAGGTATCTCTGGGCCCACTCGGTAATGCATCATCATAATGAGCTCAATGTGACCAAGTGTTTGGTCACGGGATCATGCATTACGGTACGAGTAAAGTGACTTGCCGGTAACGAGATTGAACAAGGTATTGGGATACCGACGATCGAATCTCGGGCAAGTAACGTACCGATTGACAAAGGGAATTGTATACGGGATTGATTGAATCCTCGACATCGTGGTTCATCCGATGAGATCATCGTGGAACATGTGGGAGCCAACATGGGTATCCAGATCCCGCTGTTGGTTATTGACCGGAGAGTCGTCTCGGTCATGTCTGCATGTCTCCCGAACCCGTAGGGTCTACACACTTAAGGTTCGGTGACGCTAGGGTTGTAGAGATACTAGTATGCGGTAACCCGGAAGTTGTTCGGAGTCCCGGATGAGATCCCGGACGTCACGAGGAGTTCCGGAATGGTCCGGAGGTGAAGAATTATATATAGGAAGTCCAGTTTCGGCCACCGGGAAGGTTTCGGGGGTCACCGGTATTGTACTGGGACCACCGGAAGGGTCCCGGGGGTCCACCGGGTGGGGCCACCTATCCCGGAGGGCCCCATGGGCTGAAGTGGGGAAGGGAACCAGCCCCTGGTGGGCTGGTGCGCCCCCCTTGGGCCTCCCCTGCGGCTAGGGTTGGAAACCCTAGGGGTGGGGGGCGCCCCACTTGACTTGGGGGGCAAGTCCCCCCTTGCCCCCCCCCCTTGAGATGGGATCTCAGGGGGCCGGCGCCCCCTGGACCCCTATATAAAGAGGGGGGGAGGGAGGGCAGCAGCACCCAAGCCCCTGGCTCCTCCCTCTCCCTCCCGTGACACCTCTCCTTCTCGCTGTGCTTGGCGAAGCCCTGCCGAGATCCCCGCTACTTCCACCACCATGCCGTCGTGCTGCTGGATCTCCATCAACCTCTCCTTCCCCCTTGCTAGATCAAGAAGGAGGAGACGTCTTCCCAACCGTACGTGTGTTGAACGCGGAGGTGCCGTCCGTTCGGCGCTCGGTCATCGGTGATTTGGATCACGACGAGTACGACTCCATCAACCCCGTTCACTTGAACGCTTCCGCTCGCGATCTACAAGGGTATGTAGATGCACTCCTCTCTCTCGTTGCTAGATGACTCCATAGTTTGATCTTGGTGATGCGTAGAAAAATTTTAATTTCTGCAACGATCCCCAACAGTTGCGTGTGCTAAGTATTTCACCATGATGTTGGATGGGACGGCCCGTACTTGGTTGAAAGGGCCGCCTGCCAACTCCATTGGATCAGGGGCCGAGTTAAAAGCCCGGTTTATCCAGAATTTTAAAGATACATGCAAACAGCCTATGTCGATTGTGGATCTGGACTCCTGTGTCCAAGAGGAAGGCGAATCAATGACCCATTGGGTGCGCCGGGTCTCGACTATCCTGCACTCATCGGATCGTATCAATGCCGGCTCAGCAGTCTTAATGTTAGAGAAGAATTGTCGTTTTATGCCCCTTAAATAGAAGCTAGGGCGACTCAAGCGCCACTGCAGCGACATGGGGGAGTTGATGGCGGCTCTGGTTAAGTATGTTGACTCTGATAGTACTAAGGACCCTGAGTCTAATGATGAAAAGTCGGGAAAGGGAAAGAAGAGTAGCAACACCAAAGGGCAACAGCATAACCCGGTGAGTCAGGGGGCAATGGTAAGCGCAAGGCTGATAATAGTTTGGATTTTGTGGCTAATACCAATGCGCAGAATAATGGTCAGCATTGTAAGGGAAAGACGCCTCCTCGGTTTTGGGGGGCCAAGTTTCAATCTTGAGCAGCTGCTAAATCAGCCCTGCCCGAAGCATGGTACACGGGAAAGGCTGGCTGCTCACCTCTGGAAGGATTGCTTCATTATGAAGGAGTACAAAAATTCCAATCTTTTTCAAGACAATCATGGGTCGGGCGGCGGCTCAGGTTCCGGCTCTCATGGTCCGGGTTACGGTGGTGGCGGTTCTAATTCCAGTTTCCAGGGTCAAGGCAGTCAAGGTGGTTTTAATCAACAGTCTGATTAGGGGAATCAGCAGCAGCCTGGTTATCAGAGCAACCCGAAGCAGTTGAATAGTGGGCAGTACCACGTTTTCACCACAAGTTTGTGCAAGCGGGATCAGAAGCTCCATAAAAGGGCAGTGAACGCCGTTGAGCCGGCGGTTCCCCGTTACTTGCGATGGTCTGAGCAGCCCATTGTGTGGAGTCGTGAGGATCACCTGCCCCGGGTTGATAATCCGGGTCACTTGGCGCTGGTAGTGGCGCCTCAGGTCGAAGGGTACAAGTTCACTAAGGTGCTCATGGATGGAGGCAGCAACATCAATATCCTTTACTATGATACTTTCCGTCGCATGGGATTAACTGACAAAAATCTTAAACCATCCAATATTGTTTTCCATGGAGTGGTACATGGTAAGTCGGCGTACCCGGTGGGCAAGACTACTTTGGAAGTAGCCTTTGGGGATGAGTACGATTCCAGAGCGGAGACTTTAACATTTGAAGTTGTTAAGATCCAGAGCCCGTATCATGCTCTGTTTGGACGGCCGGCTTATGCTAAATTCATGGCGAGGCCGTGTTATGTTTATTTGCAGCTGAAGATGCCGGGTCACAAGGGCACTATCACAGTGCATGGGAGTCACAGGATAGCCCTGGAGTGTGAAGAAGGCGATGCTGCTTATGCTGAGTCTGTTTGTGCAAGAAAGAAGTTGAAATTTTACAAGGATAATGTTGACCCGGCGGACATGACATCTTTGAAGAAGCCAACCACAGAGCATGATCCCTTGTTGAAGTTTAAGTCGGCAGATGACACTAAGTTGGTTGATTTTGTTCCTGGCGACTCATCCAAGCAGTTCAGCATCAGTGCCAATCTGGATCCGAAATAGGAAAGCACGCTCGTCGAGTTCATCCGTGAGAACCAGGACATCTTTGCATGGAAGCCTTCAGACATGCCAGGTGTACCGAGGAAACTCGCTGAGCACACTCTCAATATTGATCCTAAGTTTAAACCGGTCAAGCAATTCCTTCGCCTTTTCAATGAAGAGAGGCGCAAGGCTATTGGTGAAGAGGTAGCCCGGCTCTTGGCGGCTGGGTTCATTGTTGAAGTTTTTCACCCTGAGTGGCTGGCTAACCCGGTGCTAGTACTTAAGAAAAACGGCACATGGCGCATGTGTGTGGATTATACGGATTTAAAAAGGCATGTCCGGCTGATCCCTTTGCTCTCCCCCGTATTGATCAGATTATTGATGCTACGGCGGGATGTGAGCGTTTGAGCTTCTTGGATGCTTATTCTGGTTATCATCAGATCAAGATGGCGGTTAAAGACCAGGAGAAGACAACCTTCATCACTCCCTTTGGAGCCTTCTGTTATGTGTCTATGCCTTTTGGGCTCAAGAGTGCCCAGGCGACTTACCAGCGGTGTGTGCAGAATTGTCTTCATGATCAGATTGGGCGCAATGTTCATGCCTATGTGGATGACATTATGGTGAAATCCAGGAAGAAGGAAACTTTGATAGATGATTTAAAGAAGACCTTTGACAATCTTCGGGTCTACAAGATGATGCTTAACCCGGCCAAGTGTGTTTTTGGCGTACCAGCAGGCAAGCTCTTGGGTTTTCTAGTTTCAGAACGGGGTATTGAAGCTAACCCGGAGAAGATAAAGGCCATCACCTCTCTGGCTAAGCCGGCGTGTATTAATGATGTTCAGCGTTTGGCGGGGCGTATTGCGGCCTTAAGCCGATTCATAAGCCGGTTGGGTGAGAAGGCCATCCCTCTTTACCAGATGATGAAGAAGACAGATCACTTTGTTTGGAGTGATGCTGCTAATCAGGCGTTTGAGGCCTTGAAGAAACAATTGGCTGAGCCGCCGGTCCTTGCTGCTCCCATTGATAAGGAGCCCTTGTTATTATGCGTGGCTGCCAATAGCCAAGCTGTTAGTGTAGCCATTGTGGTGGAAATGAAGGAATCAGACAAGGAGCATCCGGTTCAGCAGCCGGTTTACTACATCAGTGAGGTGCTTATTGAGTCCAAGCAGAGGTATCTGCATTGGCAGAAGCTTGTGTATGGGGTCTTCATGGCTAGTCGAAAGATAAAGCAATATTTTCCGGGTCATCCCATCACGGTGGCTATTTCTACTCCTCTAGGGGATATTATTCAGAACAGAGAAGCCACAGGTCGGGTAGCCAAGTGGGCCATTGAGCTTGGACCTTATGGTTTGAAGTATATGCCTCGAACAACCATTAAGTCTCAAGCACTTGTGGATTTCATAAATGATTGGACAGAGCTGCAGATACCTGAGGAGAAGCCGGATAACACTTATTGGACTATTCACTTTGATGGATCTAGGCAGTTGGAGGGCTCGGGGGCTGGAGTTGTCTTGACTTCCCCACGAGGTGATAAATTTTCTTACATTCTCCGGTTGATGTTCCCTTGTACTAACAATGCAGCTGAGTATGAGGCCTTGTTCCATGGTCTTCGGATGTCTAAGGAGATGAACTTAAGCCGGGTGAGGTGTTTTGGCGACTCAGATCTCGTGGCTCAGCAAGTTTCTGGTACTTGGGATTCTAAGGATCCACTCATGGCGGCTTATCGTCGCGAGGTTGATGCTATCGCGGGTCACTTCAAAGGTTATCAAGTTGAACATGTTGATCGCAGGAAAAATGAAGCGGCTGATGCTTTGAGCCGGTTAGGATCCCAGCGTAAGCTGGTGCCACCTAACACTTTTCTGGATATTCTGCATAACCCTTCGGTCAAATTGCCCACAGAGGAAGATCTTGCTATTCCTGACCCGGAAGCACAACTGGTGGCGGCTCTTCATGCTATTCCTAATTGGACAGTTCCATATTTGGCTTATATGACCCAGGGCGAGTTACCTGAAGATGAAACTTTGGCCAGGCAGATAACCCGGCGGTCTAAGTCAATGACTATTGTCAATGGAGAATTGCATCATCGCAGTGTCACGGGGGCATTTCAACGTTGTGTTTCTCCTGAGGAAGGCTGTGAGATTCTACGAGAGATCCATGAAGGAGATTGTGGTCATCATGCCGGCTCTAAGTCTCTCGTAGCTAAGGCTTTCCGTCATGGATTTTATTGGCTAATGGCTCATGCTGATGCAGAGGATTTGGTCAGTAAATGTGACGGTTGTCAGAAATTTTCACGACGAGCTCATGTGCCGGCTCAAGAGTTGAGGATGATTCCAATTGCTTGGATGTTTGCAGTTTCGGGACTTGATATGGTTGGGTCTTTCAAAAGATCCAAGGATAAAAAGACCCACCTTTTGGTGGCGGTTGACAAGTTCACAAAGTGGGTTGAAGCAGAGCCGGTTAGTAAGTGTGACGCGGCGATAGCGGTGCAATTCATCAAAAAGGTGATTTTTCGTTTTGGCTTTGCCCATAGTATTATAACTGATAATGGCACTAATCTGTCCAAGGGTGCTATGAATTTTTTTATCAACGTGAGCATATCCGACTTGATGTATTATCAGTGGCTCACCCCCAGTCCAATGGTCAAGATAAGAGAGCCAATCAAGAGATTTTGAGAGGCATCAAGCCCCGGCTTATGGTTCCTTTGCAGAGGATGCCGGGTTGTTGGGTGGAGGAATTACCCTCCGTGTTATGGAGCATCAACACCACCCCTAACAGATCTATGGGTTACACGCCTTTCTTCATGGTTTACGGAGCAGAGGCGGTTCTCCCTAGTGACATACGTCACGATTCGCCCCGTGTGGCGGCTTATGTTGAAGCTGATAATGGAAAAGCACGTCAGGATGCACTTGACCTGTTGGATGAGGAGCGTGACCTTGCAGCGGCTCGTTCGGCGATTTACCAGCAAGATATGCGCCGCTATCACAACCGCCGGGTTAAAACCAGAACCTTTCAGGAAGGTGATTTGGTGCTCCGGCTTATCCAGGATCAATCTGATATGCACAAGCTATCCCCACCTTCGGAAGGGCCCTTTGTGGTCAGCAAAAATCTGAACAATGGGTCATACTATCTTATCGATGTTCGAGACCACAAGGAATCACACACATCGGAGGAAGAGACCCGTCGGCCGTGGAATATTGTTCATCTTCGGCCTTATTACACCTGAGCCACTGGCTCTTGTGATGTACATATTATGACAATGTATATATTATGATGAATATAACAAAGCCGGCATCCCTGATAATTCAGGGCCTCTATCGTTTCATTTCTGACAATAATGAGTCTTTATTGTGATGATCACTTGGGGGCTTCCTGCTCATTGAGCATAGCTATGACTACCCTTTTGGTCCGGCTTGTACGCCATGATTACAAAACACTTGGGGGCTTCCTGCTCATTGAGCATAGCTGTGATAACCCTTGTTGATCCGGTTTATATGCCTGGAATAAAATGTTACTTGGGGGCTCTTTGTTCAACGGACAAGAGTTTTTATGACCCTTGTAATAGGCTTGAAAGCCAGGCTTGGAAGCCAAGTTATTCACCTAAAAACCCGGGTTAACCTGTCTTTTTAAGTCTGCCACTCCGTCCAGATTGACTGGAATGACTCATCGTACTTTTGACAAGTCAATCTTATACATACCTTGAACTTGTCAAAGTTAAAACGATGATTGGTCATGTGAGGCCCGGCTTATAAGGTTTGCATGAAGGTTTAACTCAGCGGCTGCGCGGCCCTTTGAAAGCACTTGATTTTTAGGCTTGGCAGCCTATGAAAAGCCTTGTTTTTATCTTTTGATTTATATTTGAAAGTTTTTGAGGTTCATCTCTTGTGACATGTTAATACATGGTTGAAAACCGACGAAGGCTATGATGCCTTATGGTTCACATATGAAATTAATCCGGTGTTTATTAACCCGGCCTGGCTTTGGACTATAAGTTGCTAGTGTATGATAATCTTATATGCTTGGAAGCGCTATGCTCTAAGTTTTGGGATATTACCACTTGCTGCATATGGCGTTGTAAGCCGGCAGTACATGAAAATTGAACAGGGCTTTATACGCTCAATCTTTTGGTTTGTCACCCTTATCGCGCTGGTATGATAAGCCGACAGAGTGAGCAAAATCATAGGTATGATATTTTTTGTTATGATTATATATGGTTATGATTAAGACGGCCCTGGTTATGGAGTGTTTTAGTCACCAGTGGTTTTATATGGAGTATTATGACCCGTCCTGCGGTAAACCGTCAGGGCACTTGTGATCTGTTTGTATGCAGGAACAGATTTAACTTGATGATATCATAAACATAAGTTGCATAAGTTGCATATCCTCAACTGGTGGATCAGCAGTATCATGCAAAACAAAACATGCACGATGGCATGGCAGATCAAGAGTTTAACTAGCCTATTACAAGGCATCTGATGGCCCAACAAGAATAAATGTTTTTGAGCCGTCGACACAGCAAAGTATTCTGCTTAATAAACCGGCTTACGGCTGTTGGGGAGTTGAAGCCTCCGGATCTTCCTGCGCCTCTTCTTCATCTTCATCTCCTTGCTTATCCATCAGCTAGAAGTCAGGCGCAGCCCAGTTGATACCAGTCAACGCTCTAAACATAGCTTCATCATCAATAAGGTTTGATGGATCAATGTCAGGAGCGAAGGTATGCTTACGAATCGGCGGGATAAGATCTGTTGGCTCGTGAACCGGCGCGCTAACTCTTTTGTTGTTAGCATCATAAGCCGCCTGGTATGTGGATAGACTGGTTTCGTCGGCTAACTTGCTTGCTAAGGGGCGCATGGCTCTTGCTATCTCTGCAAAATCGTCAGCACTGAAGGTAGATCCATCTTCTTTGACACTGGGGCAGCCATTGGCCAAATCCTCCGGGTCAAGATCAGCTAGCCATGCCTTTGCCCGGCTTAAGGCAGTCAAGGCGCCGGCTCTGGCAGCTCCCTGTTTTAAGTCATCAATTCTTTTTGGCAGCACGGATAACTGTTTCAGTGTATCCTTGATAAGTGTGGAGGGAGTTTTCTTGTGCAGCGTAGAGGCAATGGTTCGTTGAGCACCAGTGTATAACTGTTCTACAAGAGTGTAGACAGCCTTAAGCCGGACGCGCAAGTCTGAGCCCAACTTCGTGCTCCGTGAACCTATATCATTAAAAGTTATGGGTAAGCCGGCAACCGTTTATAATATGATTATTAAGATATAAGGGAGACATGATTTTTCTACTTACCAAAGATGGCTGACGACATGATATTAATCTGTTGCTTTAAGCCGGATAACTCTTCAGTCACCGGTTTAAGCGCGGCTTCAGCCTCTTCGGCTCTCTTCAATAGAGCTTCTTTTTCAGTTTCCCGGCCCTCTTTATCAGAGTTCCAGCTCAGTTTCAGCTGCTCAATATTCTCCAAAGCAGATTTCAGTTCTGACTTGGCCTTGGATGTCTCAGACTGCTGAGTTTTGATATTGGCCTTAAGATCATTAAGCTACGAGTCTTTTTCAGTCAACTCAGCCTGCGACATAAGCATACACAGACAAGATAACAATAAGGATTACTCTTTGAAAAGTCCCAAGCATAATACAAGTATTACTCTTGGCACTTGGGGGCTAATGCATATTGCTCTTTTTTAAGACAAATTTTTGGAAGTCCCAAGCACAATATAAATATTATCCTTGGCACTTGGGGGCTAATGCCTATTGGTCTGTTCCAAGACAAATTCATGACCCGGATAAATGATGTGATCCGGCTTATAAAGACGATACATTGGGTTGTTGATTTTAAAACAGGATGATTAGTCCCGACTTATTCATCACTGATTAAGCCGGCCCTTGGGGGCTACGGAAGCAAAGTTGGTTTTTACTACTGCAAAGTTCCAGTTTAACATATTTATTAACCCGGCCCTTGGGGGCTACAGAGGAAAAGTTGAAGTACTCGTATTATGAGTCCCGATTCATGTAGGAAAGCATAAATCGGCCCTTGGGGGCTACTCGATTTGATCTATGCAACTATTGAAGTTTACAGTACATTCTAGTCTATCATGTCCAATAAACTTGGCGGCTAAGGGAAGTATATCCATATAAAACGGAGTTACAGTGTTTACCTCATAGCGCTCTTTTATCAGATTTACTAAACCGGCTTCAAAATCACGGCTGGTGTACAAACGGTTCAAGTAACCAGAGTGGATGTCTTGGGCACTGAAATGGGTGTAGCTCTCCAAGTCTACCTTCCATTTGCCTTTATCTTCAGCGGAAATTTCTTCCTTAGCGCTGCGCTTGGATAAGACAGTAGGTTGACCCGGGGCGGTGAATCCAAAACTAGTGACAACAACATCGTCAATCTTTTCCTCAGCAGGCTTGATTGGGCTTGGCGGCTTAGAGATCGCCGGTTCAACATCCATATCATCTGGGGAGACTCCATGGTCTTGTGGTGGTGGATCGTCAAGGGTGGCCTCAGCAATCGGGTTAGACGGTTCTGATTGCTGTTTTTCCGGTTCAGACGGGTTGGCGTCGTCGACCGGCTTATTCAGCTTGGCTTTCTTGCTTGGTTTGGCCTGGCCCCTGAAAATAAGAAGTGTAAAGAGGTCAGTGCAATGATCAGGTATAAGGTCTAAATAATTGAACATATTCTTACCCGGGTACAGTCTTGAAAGCGGGGAATTGAGAAGTTGACTCGCTAGAAGAGGAATGAGAAGTCCCCTGATAGTTTGAGTCAGACGGGTTAAGAGGATGATGAAAATGACCCGCCTAGGGATAAAGTATATCAGAAATATGTAAGACCTCTGGGCGGCGTTTGCGAGCCGGTGTGTTCGGTAAGCCGGAGGAAGTAATCACGCCGCCACTATGCCGGGTGGTGCGGCGAGCTTCGTGTTGCTGTTTCTTCGAAAGAAAGTTGGGATCCAAGTGAGCTAGAGGGTGAGAAAAGCTTACTTTTCGGCTTGCTTGTCGGGTTTTCTGTGTTGGCAGAGGTTCTGAGCCGGAGGAAAGAATAATTACCTCTGCGTCACCTGCACGGCTGGCCTCTGCGTCGTCCTGATAACAATCATTGTCAATGAGATGTATAAAAAAGGAGCCAAGAGAGTCAAGTTCTACCTCTGACTCATGATCATCATCGTCATCATCAATGTTTACACCGACGGGTTCGGTGTTCTTCTTCTTGGCAGATTTCTTGGTGACCTTGGTTTTGGTATGAGCCGTTTTAGCCGGCTTATCTTTCGATTTCTTCTTCCAAAATGGAGAATCAGGCTGTTAAGGTCAAAAAGATCATGAGTGGGCATAATTATTGAAATACTGAAGGAGCAGAAGATGTGCAAACTTAGGGTTGGCGGCTTGTTGAAGGTGCTAAAAGGACTAAGTCATGTTTTGCTGCATTCTTTTAACCTAAATACTTAAACGCGCAGCTGCGCTATCTGGACGTTGCGAGCGCACGCGCGTGATCCGTCTGATGCATGCATGAGCTGATGCTTTGTCTATTTTAACACAACAGTTGGTGGCAGTGTGTGGGGACCGTGCTAGCGTGCATGTGGATAGCCACCGCCGATGCACATGCATGTGCTAACGTCACCTATTTATTTTGTTCCAATTTTTTCAAAAAGTTACAACTTTTGAACCGGGTCTCGGAACGAAGAACCGTTTTCACTATTGGTTTCCTTGTGACGAGCTCTTCAAAAGTAGATCCCATTTGAATATGTTTTGATGATTTTTTTAAAAAGCAACTTTGATGCTATATGAGGCAACTTTAGTGCTAAAAATCAGCAACTTTGATATTAAAGGAATTGCACCGTGTATATAAGTGGATTCGCCTAGTAGCCTCCTAATTAGCTGTGTGCACTTGTGTAATAGGTGGTTACCATGGTCTAGAAACTATGTTGTAGATTGTTTAGTTGCCTACCGTACTGTGAAAGTTGCTTACCATAGAGTGGAAACTTCTCTTAGATGGCGTTAGAAACCAAGTTGCCTAAGTCGCTACGAAGTTGGCTACGAGTGATCCACAATTGCCTAGAATACCATGAAAGTTGTCCATAAGGGACCTAAGTTGCCTACAATTTCAAAAGGTTTTTATGGGATCTAAGTCATCCATTAGGATTTCAAATTTCAAAACTGTGTGGGGATGGATGGTATACGATCTGTGTGCTTTCCTTTTCTAGGGGGAATCTGCCCACCAACAGTACTGAGCGCGCAAGTATTGGCTACCCATGTTGCGACGAGCTCTTCAAAACTAAACCCCACATGGATATGTTTCGGTGATTAAAAAAACAATTTTAATGCCAGATGAGGCAATTTTAGTGCTAAACAGAAGCAACTTCACTCCATTAAAAGTAACTAATTACCAACAATAAGCAACGAACTAGTAATAGAGAACAACTTTGAAACAGACGTATATAACATCACATCACCTTCATAAGCAACTTCCTTGCTACTAGAGGCAACTTTAGTGCTAATAATAGGCAACTTCTCTACATTTTGTGTCCTAATTAATTTTGTCTGGAATTCTCCTAACTTCCTCACCGGTACTTCTAAGTTTCCTATTGTTCATGGTCACAAGTCGTTGTTTCTAAATTGCTTATAATACTATAATGTCATCTACCGTTGATACTCTTGTGTGCTATTGCTAGTTATGGTAGGCAACTTGGTGGCGAATCGGGGCAACTTCAGAAAATAATGATAAACCACTTCACAATACTGTAGCAACTATTTCTGCAAAGTTAGGTAACTGGGCAACAATGATAAGCAACTAATTACCGATATCAGGTAACTAGGCATCAATGATAGACAATTTATTGTATTTATAGGCAACTAAACATCAACCATAGGCAACTAACCATCAAAAAATAGACAACCGAGTAGCCGTGATGGGCAAGTTAGGATAATGTTAGCAAAATTCACAGGTACACATAGTCCAGCGGAGTTGTTTTGCATGTAACACTAAAGGGGTATGATGTTTTGTGTTTTTTTCTCGTTTTATGCAAACCAACCTAATAGACAGTCTACTAGGATAAAAAGAAGAAGTTGCTTCCGTGTAGCACTATAGTTGCCTCCATCTCACCGAAAGTTGCCCACAAAAAAAGTTTGACGAAACCTACCCATATGGGATCTAGTTTTGAAGAACTCGTCGTGAGAAACTCAACGGTGAAAACGAAACTGGATTTCGATACTTGAATCAAAAGTTATGACTTTTAAGAATTTTTGAACCCCAACAAATGCACGTGACGACAAGATCTAGGCTGATTTAACAGGATCGTGTTGGGGGGGAGATGATGGCTAGGGACCAGAGTGCTTTCCTTTTTTGGAAGCGCGTGTGGAGGGACCGGTTGCATTTTCTATATATGGCAGGAGCGCTGGATCACATGAGCAGGCGCCCAAGCGCTCGCTAGCCACGTCCTTCTTTTAAAGGTTCATTCAACAGTTTCTTGGTGGCTTCATTGATTTCCGCATCGGACAGTTGGATGTCACAGTGGCGCTGGGGATCTTTTACATTGCCAGTATATTCACACATTAAGCCGGGGCGACGGCTTAATGGCAAGATACTCCAAGCCACCCAGCACCCTACAAGGTCGACGCTGGTTAAACCATTGGCCATAAGGGCTCTGAGCTTTGAAAATGATGGGGCATATTTGGCCCGATCCTTTGCGCTGAGCAGTGAGGGGAGTGGATGCGTGCTGCTAAGCCGGTGATCACGGTAACCCGGTAAGGGATTTTCGTCAGCTGGAGATGTGTCTTGACAATAGAACCAAGTCTGGTTCCAGTCTTTGGGGTGACTTGGCGGCTTAGCATAGGGAAAGATGACGTCTTTCCTCTTTTGCATTGAAACCCCGCCGAGTTCGGTGTTGGGCCCATCAACAAACTCAATCTGGCGGTTCAAATAGTAGAACTCTCTGAAAAGTCAACTGTGGGCTCCTCTTGAAGATAAGCTTCACAGAACACTTGGAAATTGCAAATGTTGGACACGGAGTTGGGCCTGATATCTTGAGGGTGAAATTGGACAAAATGAAGCACACCACGGAAGAACTTTGAGCCGGGTGGGCTAAACCCCCGACTCAGGTGATCAACAAAAACAATTACTTCTCCGTCCTTGGGTTTAGGAGGAAATTCGTCACCAGGGACCCTCCGGTGAATGACTTCTTTTTTGGCTAAAGTGCCGGTTGCAACATAGTTGTTCAAGTCTTCCTCAGTGACCCGGGATTGGACCCAGTTGCAAGCAGAGTATGTCTTGGCCATTTTTGAGCTGAAAGAAAGATTGTGCCGGTTCAAGATTACATGGTTAAGCCGGCTAACGAGTTAGCTGGTGAATAATAATGAAGCATGCATAAGTGTTAAGCCGGGGGACAGCATTGAAGTTATAACATGAGCTATTGGCAGCTTAAGAGGGGACTAATGATACCTGGCGGGTTACGGTTCCTAAGTTAAGCTGCCCTCACAATTATTGAAGTACAGATCTAAGAAAAGGAAAAATTGCTAAGTGTTGAGAAAATAGGTTTCACAAATTGATGCTATGATTTCGGATCTGCGGCACTTCAGATAATGGAAAAATATTTAGACCTAAATTACGGTGCTTGAGCAGTTCATGTGTCCAGATTGGTTTTTCTTACGCAAGGCAGATGGTTTAATAACAGAAGTAAGTACCACGACTACCAACGTGTAGGAGGGGTGCTAAGTTTGAATCAAGAGTTACAAGCTACAGCGAAGAGCAAGGATGAACTTCGACGAACTTGTAGGAAACCCTAATGGGATCTAGAGGAAAGGGAAGGAGGAAAACTTACCAGAGCTGTTGAGCGGCGGAGGCGCGGGACCAAACTCTGGACAAATCAGGTTGATGCAGCGGCCGTTGTCGAGGCAGTAGCTGAGGTCGAGGACGGCGGCGGAGCTCGGCGCTAGAGCGGCGCGAGGTGGAAGACAGATGAAGAGGCAATAGGGGAAAGTGGAAAGGGACCCCTGGCCCTATTTATAAGGTTGAAAGGATAAGTGGCATGCACGGGAATCGAGGAGGCCAAAAAATGGATATGCGACAGCACAGACGCCTCGATTTTTGAAGGATCATTAAAAGAGAAGATATATTAAGATTTGGGCTTTGTGTAATATTAATGACAGGTGACGTCATGGCGGGTTACCACAATCCTAAGAGATGACATCATGGCGAGTTACAGGGCTTCGCAAAGATAAATGAAGGAGTTTTTTCTAAGTGTTGAAGATTGATATGAACAAGTTCAAATCAACCTGGGGCCTAATGTTGGGGATATAACTATTTGGTATGACCCGCCCAGGAGGGGCCAGGTTTTACCTATGGCGGTTCATCATTAACAAAACCCATGAAGATGTTGAAGATGGCGGTTCATGAAGTAGGCTTACTGGAGGTCCGGAAGCCCAAAGGTGACTTAAGGCCCACAAGTGTAAACCGTCATATATGTGTAACTTGTATTGTAAGGCATGTGTAATTAGTCACCGAGCCGGACACGTTGTGTATGAGCCGGCCGGGACTCTGTGGGCCGCTGGGCGTCAACCTGTGTATATAAAGGGACGACCCGGCGGTGGTTTAGGGAGAAGAAAGAAGAGATCGAAAGCTAGGTCAAGCGTATTCCCTCCCTGGTAATCGAGACATAAGCAATACCACCTCAAACTGGATTAGGCCTTTACCTTCACCGCAAGGGGCTGAACCAGTATAAACTCCTCGTTTCCTTTGTCCCGTTTAACCCCTTTAAGCTAACCTAGTTGCGATGGCTCCACGACTAAGTCCTTCTGCTAGGACATCTGCCGTGACAATTCCACGACAGAGGTAGTAGTGGTCATTTCTTCTTTCACTTTCTCTGCCCTCCCTCCTGATTTTGCTAGTTGATCTTGGTTTTTGTTTCCTCTCCTCCTCCGACGGCCTCGTCGACCGAAGTTGGGATAAGAGAGGAGGGCGGGTCTTGGGTAGATGTTGCTGAGGCGACTGGTGATATGTTGTGGAGAAGCTTGGCACCGTTGCTCGTGGGCGGAGTGTGGTGGAAGCCCTCACCTTCCTATTTCTTGCCCATGGTGGATGGAAGTTGACGAAGGTGGATGTGGCGACAGTTTCATAATAAGCTCGTTTTGTTTCGGATCTGAAGATCATTGGAGTTGCTTCTTCCTTCTCCCTTTGCTGATGCGGTGTGGAAAGGGCGAGGATGATGGACCGATCGTTGGTCCTTTCCAATCCAACAAGTCTAGGGACTCTTTGCAGGCATCGATGCTCACTCGTCATCTTCATTTACTTCCATATCGACCTTTGTTGTCGGAGTTGAGATCAAACAATGGATTTTATTCGGTGAGCGGTTTGGATGGCTAGGACGGAACACTTGACTTAGCTGGGTTTGTGGACAATCTCTGACGCCCCCTTGTTTAGCCTCCAGAGGGAGGGCCTTCTTTCCTTGCCCTGCGATGACATGTTTTGTGTCCGAAGATGGTGGCCAAAGCGTCTTCGCGCGAGGTCGCTGTCATATTGAAGACTCGATGCGTCTTTCTTTTTAATGTAAAATGGGAGGGCTTGTTTGTAATTCCTTTTTTCGGGGTCCTCTTTGCAGTGTTGTGAAGCTTTTGTTATTATAATGCCAGCTCTGGCACCTTCGGGTCCCTTCACGTGTTTGAAAGAGTATTCTCTCTAGCTTTTCCACTATTGGTCCAAAGGATTTTTCATAGAAATAAACAATTATAATTCTTAGGAGTTTTTCATAAGTGCCTTGTTTGATTTGCTATATTCTGATCCATAAAAAACATTGATTAGGATTCATTTGTATTGGATTTCATAGGAAAGTTTCCATCAGCTCTAACCTCGTGAAAAGAATTCTTTGTTTTTTCTATGAAAAATCCTTTGGACAAAACACCATGGATTCGTTGCCTGGAGCTCGAGGTCATGCCACCAAACTCTAGGGAATAGATTCCATGTCACCCAATATGACGCATACGGGACTCCGACGAGCCCAATCCACTTATGTCTATGCTAGAAAATGAAGGTAACTAATACAGATTTTTTTTATGTTGCAGATGTTTCTATGACATTTATGGACATTTGATGTTGCAAATGCTTCTTCTAGGGCGCTGCAATCTTGTGTGTCTTCCGCTGCAAACGCATGGGTGACATGATGCAATGACCATGTTGCAAGCATTTTGACGGTGCTACAAGTGTGTATGTGGTGTGATTTTTCTTGAAAATTTGCTGTAACGAGGGGGGATTCTTTTACGCATCACGAGGGATGGAAATAAAACGATGATGTGTCGTGATAGGCGTGATCTTTTATGTACTGCCTTAGAACGGGTAGGCATGACAAGGACGTAGACGACGTATTTCACGTGGCTAAGTAAACAGCTGCATTTTTACTGTAATAAAAAAGAAGTAAACAGCTCGTTGATTGAAAAGTGAAGAAAATCAAAATACATATGCCGTGCACCATACGAAGGAGATCTGAACGTGCAGCACTGCTCCTCTTCTCAATCTAAGAGCAGCAGTAGCGTTTCCGGTTTGTCCTTCGGCGTCCGACCCCAGTCATCGGCCTGATCTATCGTCGAGCTACGTATGGGCCAGAGCCAGAGGATATGCATGCATCCGAGCTGTGCTTCGAAACCTCTTGTTTGACTCGTATTCTTCTTCCTTCTGAACCCTTGATTGTTCTTTCCTTTTTCTCCCCATCTCCGCTCACGTACAGTACAGTCTGGATTTCTCCTCGTCCCATCCCGCCAAACCGGCCCGGCATTTGTGCACGCAACTTCGGACCGCCATCCAGCTGAGCTACAGGTAATTATAACGGCAGCATGGCATGTTTGGTTGCTTCCAGCGCTTTGCTTTGCCGCGGCTTTTCGTGGCGTGCAGATCAGAGATTTTGGGTGCTTCAGTTTTGTCTTCATATCGTACTCCCTCCGTTCCAAATTAATTGACCTTTATTGGTCTAGACACGGATGTATCTAGACACTAAACAAGTATAGATACATTCGTATCTACACAAATGAAAGTCAAGTAATTTGGAACGAAGAGAATAGATGCGTAGCAGGCTAAAATCCATGTGCCTTGCGTATGTACGCCTGTTGCACAGTATCAAACATCTTCAGCAGAAAACAATGTTTGATTATACTCCCTCAGTTCCATATTACTTGTCTCTGATTTAATACAAAGTTATACTAAATCAGCGACAAGTAATATGGAACGGAGGGAGTAGGTGCGTAGCAGGCAAACTTGTTTGATTGTAGCAAAGCGAGCGCTGAATTAAAATGCGCGCAGCGAACACTACTTCGCGCTCGTCTTTAACCAGCCACACCAAAATAAATAAGCAACAAATATATATTCCCTCTTTAAACGCTCTTATATTAATTTACAGAGGAAGTAGAATTGTTCAGTTGAAGGCCAACTGAACTACACCAAAAGTTTGAGACGCGTGCAAAGCTTCAGGTTCACGCCGCTAGGCCATACAAACAGAGCCGTAGATGAGGGCGTGCGAGGTGAGCGACCGCACAGGGCCCCCATTTTTTTTGGCCCCAAATCGCGCTAATCTCTTCGCTGATTATCTGACAAGTCCCGCACGATATTACCCGGTCGCGATGTCTTTTTTTTTTAGGGTAAATATTACCGGGCTTTTCTTTTGGCCCGGTCGCGATGTCTTTCCTTCTCTTCCGCTGAGCTCGTCAGTTCAGCCACGCAATTATCTCCCCTGCATGCAGCCATGGACCCATGCACCAGATTCCTTTTCATCTCAAACGAGTTGTTTTTTCTACCGCGCAACTCCCTGCATGCGCCATTTTGTTTCCTGATTTTGTGCATGCATGAAGACCGAGGAAGAAAGGAAATTGGCTGGTACTTCCTCCGTTCCTAAATATAAATCTTTTTAGATATTCCACAATAGACTACATACGGAGCAAAACGAGTGAATCTACACTCTAAAATATGTCTATATACATCCGTACATAGTTTGCAGTGGAATCTTTAAAAAGACTTATATTTAGAGACGGAGGGAGTAGATTGCTCCATGCATGGGGCCATTCTTCTTTACCATTTTGCGTGGAAACACCCAATCCAAGGGCAAATTAGGGAATCAGGAAAACTGAGAACGAAACATCATATATTTTGAAATTATCTATAAAAAGTTCACATACTAATATGAAACCGAGGGACTATGAAATTTTCTGATACCGAGGGAATATCTAATTTTGAAATTTAAGGCCCCTATTTTATATTTGGTGTGCATATCTCCACAACATGCAACCTGGAGTACTCGAGCGCGACGTAATTCACACGGTGCAATCGGCTTCCCAGCAGTGCACACACATGCATACCATGAACCAGGGGCGAATCTACTGTACAGGCTTTAACAGGCTTGAGCCTGCCCTCCAACCGGATCAATTAGGGCTTTACTGCTCATGATACACGGCCCAGCCAACAAATTAGTTGCTTTTTGGCCTATCTCAGTGCCTCTCGCTTGTTTGAGCCTGCCCTACGATTACGTTCTAGATTCGCTACTGCCATGAACTGGTGATGACTTGGATGATATATGTGTCGCGTATGGATTGCGCCATAGTGCAGTCCATTTCTATTTCGCACCGGGACCTCAAATTCCTGACGACGGCCCTGCACACAAATGTCAATGGGAGGGAGCCAATGCAACTACTTGCAAAAATAATTAGTAAGCTGATTAGTGGTTGAACCAAATTTTGTTGACTGAATTGTGGGACCCTCCTCATAAGAGGAGAGAACCCTTAAAAAATAGGTGTATGCTGCTTGATGTGACATGCACACAGTATTCTTTAGTAAAAGGCGAAAGAATAGTTCGCTTTGTGCTCACCAAGCAGCTGCCTGAGCTCTAAGGCCTTATACAATGGGAGATGCTTAGAGGGGTGTTTAGAAAAATAAACCGAGATTTTCTGAAGCACCGGTGCCTATATCTACAGGAGAGACGCTTAGTTAAGCGTCTACCTTGTACAAATAAGCACCGGTGCTTAAGAAAAGTCTGGTTTATTTCTCTAAGCACCTCCCCTAAGCACCTCCCATTGCACAAGGCCTAACGCTGCAGCTGACGCCCTGTAAGTAGCCATCAGCTCGAGCTCAACTCCACTAAGCAAGCGAGGTGGGACTAATACCCGTGCCCAATTTTTAGGTAGCCTCATGGCAATTACAGCTCTATAAGCGCAGCCCATGTTACGCTTCTAGATTGGACGTTTGGCCCAGTTCGGTATATTTAGGGGACTTCTTTCATTTGTCACGGTCCTGGGCTGGTCTTGCACGTATACATGGGCTGTCCGCTGCTATCTCTCGCTTGCTGCGAGCTGAACGTGGCTCTCGCCTCAGGCACACCCAAAACGGGACGGCCCAGCGTCGGACGAGCGCTGGCTCTCCAGCACAATTTTGAATCTCGAGCTGCAAATTATGAGGCTTGCTAGGTATGGTGTTTCTCTCTCGGTAGGGAGGCATTTGTGGTTGGGTACTCCCCATGATCCAGTTGTAATCCCTGCGAACATTTTAGCTAATAAATAAAGGTCTAGCAAGCCTTTCTCAAAAAATATATTATTTTATTAGATTTATAAAATAATAAAATTAATTTATAAATTTTTTTATCATGCGTTGAAAAATGTTTATATAATTTTAAAAATATTCACATAATTAAAAAATATTAATAGCATTTAAAGAAATGTATGTGGAATTTATAAAAATGTTCACATGTTACGATAAGATGTTTGTGATATTCTCTAAAAATGTTGCTGTGGTTTAGTAAAATGGTTTGTACCATTCAGAAAATGTTTGTGACATTTAAAATATGTTCACTTGTTCAAAAAAGAATGTTCGTGTTTATACAATATAAAAATATGGTCACGTAGTTTAAAAATGTTTTGTACCATTTGAAAAAATGTATGTTACATTTAAAAAATGATCACTTTACAAAAATAGGTTCATCAAATTTAAACAAATGTTATACAATTAAAAAGATGTTTGTGTATTTAAAAATATTTTTTGTGTCATTCAAAAATAATGTTTCAGTGTGTATTTGAAAAATGTTTAACACATATTAAAAAAACATGTTCCAAAGTTGTATTTGAAAAAAAATGTTAATATGTATTTGAAAACTGTTCAAATCATGCGTTCTCCGGCATCATGGCGGCGGCGGAGCCAGTAGCTGTGGGGGTGGTGGGGTGGGCGGCATGGTGTCTGTTTGCTTCTTGACTGTGTGTGGCAGTGGCTTGAGGTTATCAGATATGGGAGAGGTGGGAGGGGGGGTAATATAGAGACGAGATGGCACCACGTGGGCGTGGGGTTTAGTGATGGCGGGTGAGATTCATCTTTTGGTGTTTGGTGGTTTGGGAATCTGAGCTAGTGACAACCGTGATGTTGTTTGCTTACTGGTCTAGGGCCAAGGACAGCTAGAAATGATTTCAAAAAATTACATCTAGAAATACTGCAAGGTTTGCCATAAAATAATAATTGTGAGGTTCATACTTTCTTTACGAATGGGGGGGCCCGAAGGTCCAAGATGCTAGCATTAAGATATCATTTTTTTGTAACACCACACAAGGTACCCCAAAAAGTGTAAATAAGAACCCGAAACTAAGACTTAGGGCATTTTGCAACGCCGACCCTCAAATCGGACACCGTATCCGCTGCGGACCGGTTGGGACCATTCCGTAGACACTGATACGGGAGTAGGTCATCCAACCATGCCCACGTTCATTTCAACCTGCATTATAACACTACAAAAAAATACACTTCCGTGATGATACGTGTTTGTCACAGTAGGTCACGTTTTCTGTCATGCATGTACATCCATGACAAATTTATGACAGAATCAAGATAGTCATACCTGTTTTGTTGTAGAAGTGTTCCATGACATTACCAAAATTATCATCACGGAAGTGTCCACTTCCATGACGATAAATCGCGCGTCACAGAAGTGCTTTCGTCAAGGGTGACCGACATGGGGCATCCACCGTAACGGAACGCCGTTAAGCTATCGGGTCCGGTTTTGGATCCGATAACCCGTTAACAGCCAGGACCAATGGGAAATTTCCACGTGTAAAATTCTGATTGGCCGGAGGGAACACCTGTCAGCTCGTCAGTGCGCCAGATGTCGCCCGTCCATTGGAGGAGACATGCCTACGATACGTCGACACGTGGCTGGGCCCAATAGAGGCCCATATAGGTTAAAAAGGCCGGCCCAGTCAAAGGCCCGTAGTACTTACTCAGGTACTAGTGGGCCAGCCCAATAACGACCTGCTTAATAAAGGCCCATTTACGGCCCGAAGCTAAATCTGGCCCGTTAATTGTTCGCCGAATATTTGGGCCCATTTACGGCCCGAAGCCAAATCTGGCCTGTTAATTGTTCGCCGAATATTTGGGCCCAATTACAACCCAGTGACTTTCGGCCTGTTAGAGGCCCGATGTAGACACGGGCCCATTTCAGCCCGGTGTGACTTTCGGCCTGGGAATGGCCCGTGCTATCCATGGGCCATATATGGTCCGACGGGACATCGGGCCCACTAACGGCCCGTGATAAAGGTGGCAACAGTTAAGTCCAACGTGACTTTGGGCCTGTTAAAGGCCTGTCGCATAATTCGGCCCGTTGATGTCTGTACTAAGCTTTCGACCTCTTAAAGGCCCATGATATTAGTGGGCCAACTAAGGCCCGAGATATGTTTCGGCCTGGTAACTGCCCGTGATATAACTGGGCCCAAAAAGGCCCGGTCTACATTTCAGCCTGCTGAAGGCGCGTCGACGACTAGTGAAAATTGAGGCCCAACATGCATGTCGGCCTGCTAAAGGCCCATGGTTTCATCTGGGCCGTAACAGGCCAGTACAATATTCAGCCTGTTAATGGCCCAACGCTACCTGGGCCAAACTAAGTGCTGGGTCCACAAAAGGCCCAACTAAAATATAGGCCGGTGTAAGTTGTGGGCCTGGCGCAAAGTGTGAAGGCCGCAATCATTCGGGCCCAAGAAAGATGCAGGCCGGCCCAATTGTGGCCCGCTAAAAACTAGGCCCGTTAGAGTCGAATGTTTTGGCCCGGTCGACTACATCTGATTTTTTTTTCAGATAGCGAATGATGGCATTAACTAGTAGGAATTAAGAACAAACCACTCTATACAATAAAGAAATTACGGCATAGTAACTAAGAATAAACCTACACTATACAATAAAGGATTTATGGTATATTACATCCACTGGGCATCGAAGTTCGCCACCAGTGATCATAAAGCGCAACGAAGAAGCAGATTACAAAAACTGGGCACCATTGCAGCGTAACAAAATAATACTGAACCGAGACCACTTCCAAGACAGTTCAAGAAAGGTTAGCCTTGCGGGGAACTGCTGCGCAAGCTGCTGAGCAAGGCTGTGAGACCGGCCTAGCATGTCGGTCATAGCTTCCAGGTGTAGCTGTTTAGCGATGAGGTTCTCATTGGTGTTCTCCGCAATCTTTCTTAGAGATAGGACTTCAAGTCGAAGTTGAGTTGCAGAATGCCTTTCTGCTAGAACTTGGGACTGAAGAAGTCGAACTGATTCAGACAACGAATTCTGTGAGCTTGTCTGACTGCTAGTCTCAAGTAACTTGAACACTGCATCAAGACAAGACTTTGGGGTTGTCTCGCTATCTTCAAGATGTTTTGCCTTCTTTGCTGCAATATATGTTGGGTTTGTCTCACAGCCTTCAGCAGACTTGTGCATGCCATCAGGCATATCACCCTGAAACAAAGCAGAGAGATGACAGGTTTTGCACGTGTATAAACAAAGATGATAACTGTGCTGTCAATTCCATCCAATTTCAAATTAGAAAATAAAGAGTAAGTTCAAAATATCAATAGCATAATTTGGCATTGTTCATAATGCGGGGAGCTTCACCACACTACTGGATTACCATGTCAACATAACAAGCATAGATGAAGGGCAAAGAAAATCATTGTATCTATTTTGGTTAATGTGCATGGCATGTTGTTCATATCATCAGCCACATCAGTAAGATAAAACAGGAGATGACAAGGTGCAAACGTGGGCTGCTTCACCACACACTGGATTATAGATCCACAAAAACAAGCATACATATAGGGAGTATTGAGTAATGTGCATGGTATGAATAAGGAATTTGGTTTTACAAGTAAAACTTAGAACTTACGGTTCTTGCGAACATGCATTTTGGTAGAAACAGCAAACTAAACAGCAGTAAACGATAGGGAGTATGAGCAAATTAAACAGCAGTTGAGGATAAAGGCTTTAGAAGGACTGACTTACATTAACAGTTAACACCGGCTTTATAATGCCCTTCTCCATGTCAAGGGAAGGATAACTCAAGAATTTCAGCACAGAATCTTCTTCATAAGCATTGCCTGTACTCTACATTTTGTAGAGAGTAATTATAGATATGATAATACTGGAAGGGATAGAGGATAATGAAGATAAGATGCAGATTGATGCTACATAATCAACTACCAATCCCTGGAAGTACAAGCGTTACAGGACAAAATGTACTGACAAGAGCAATGGGCTACACTTCTGCACTGGCATTGTCTGTGTATTCTACTTGTTGGTAAGATTAAATATAGATCTGATCTTTTTTAGTAAATGGTGGGCGAGGGAGATAAGATGCAGAATGCTACACAATGAACCAATCCCTCTTCCCATAATACAAGAGTGTTTTGAACACTGGTGTACTGTACAAACGTTCTTATATTATGGGACGGAGGGAGTAGCTGTTAATGTAAGTACAGTGATAGACCACGTTCAGTCCTTACAAGAGGACTGCAGAGCTAAACCTCTTCAAAAGCATTGGGTTGATTCTAAATTTATGTAAGAGTCCATACGGATCTTATAATGTCCACCAAATGGACGATTACGAGGCTAACATGTGCAGTGATGCTACATAATCAAACAGCTATGAAAGTAAGTATGGTCATACAGGGCAAGAGGTACTCACAAGAGCAATGCAGTGTGCAGTATAGTTGCGAGATTCTGTGGTCCCTTGAGAATGAATGTTCTTCTGCTAACAGTTTTCGTACAAGTGAGACATTAAGGCAAATGCAGAAATGTAGTTCAAATTGTGATGTGATATCATAGACAGTACCTTACGCTGCAGCCGAGACCAATGTGTAACAAGATTATTCCAGTCACCGTCGGATAAATGTAGCACCGGAGACTTTACAGAAATTTCGTTTAGAGGCTTGCCATCGAAGTGCGCTTGCCTCAGGTAGGAACGATACTTCATCAACGAGTGCTTGAAAAGCGCAACCAACCCTTGCTCGTCTTCACAATCCAGTTTGCTCCTCGCCTATTTAAAAGAATGAAATCTTGTGTCTTCTGTCAGCAGAAACATATGCAGTAATGACCATGAATAACATTAGTACATTACTTACGCGTAAGTTGCGGAGGAAGACTGGAAATTGTTCTGTGTCTGCGGTATAATCTTTCCATGAAGGAAAGATGCGCACAAAGTTCCTGACAACAATATAAGCTTCGTCTTCTAAACTGGGAAGAAATGGAACAGGGGTCCTATTTGCTGCAATTGGGGCTCTCTCTGGTTCGAAAAGGGATTTGGCAACTGGATTTGGTGTACTCTTTGCTGGAATGGGGGTTTTGCGTCGTAGAGCTGGTGCTATGTCAACTGGCATAATCATACTGTTTGCTGCAGTTGGGGTCTGCTGAGTTGGGGCATCAGAAATGACCAGTGTAGTAGGGCTAGAGTCTGCTAGAGTTGGGGTGTTTTGTGGGTCAGGTGATATTGCAACTACACCTAATGGGCTATTTGATTTATCAGGTGCCACTACCTTTTCCAAATACTTTGCTTGTGCTCCTCCACGATCAGCAATCGCCCTCTTCCTTTTGAACGTCTGATACACAAGAACAACATTTGAATGGATAAATATGGTATGATGACAGATGGAATATGTACTGAAAATGGATAGGCAGGGCGTATTCACATACACGATGTGTAAACTAAGCTAATGGCAGTTCAACAAAGTAGAAGCAATGCAAAGCATCAGTTGCAAGATATGTGCGACCAATATAACCTTGGAAAGTTAGAGCAAGCACCTTGATGGGTGAATAAGATAGGGCATCTTCCTATGACTCCTCCACTAGGGAGCTACATTGACTTAGGTCTCCCTCTAGCTCAGAATCACTGTTAGGATCATATTCTGAGCATGAATCTGTAGGTGGAGAGCGTTTGCATTGCATTGCATCCAGACTTGATTTCAGTCTCTTAATGCCAAGTTTGACAGCCATGGCATTGTTCTGCTTTATTCTTTTCATGCGTGCAAGCTCATAATCATTATGATGCTGTTCAGAATCTGAGATTCATGAAAACATAAAAAGTAGTCAGATTATCTATGGAATGCATTGCGGATTCAACTCGAAGAGTGTCTCCCTATAAACCCCTGCATATGCAAAGTTCACCCCCAACCGTGCTGACCAGACCACACACAGAAATACAAACCCCTTATGTCTCTATAACAGGCAGACACACATTTCAAAACTGAAGTAGGAACATTAGAATCATATGAAATTCGTATTTGAACAAATAAACTAAGGAATTATGAGTGGCATAATGTTTAGCTTCAAGGGTGGAGTGTTGGTAGTGCGACACAAAGCAAGTAGGCAGATTGTATTCCATGTAAAAGATCGAAGCCTATGTAAAAGCTGGAAATGACACTTTCTTTCTATATAATGCAGTGTTCGTTGCCCACACATGATGGAAGAGATCACATAGAGAAATACTATTCACTCATGTCTACGGTTCCAGTATTTAGAAACAGGGTGGTCCACCCTAAAAGAATATTGACAACAAGTATGACAAGGCAAGCATAGATGTAGTGAATCAATCATTTACTTGTGAGCTTACTAGGACAAGTATGCAGAATTGTAACTGCAGTAAGAGACCGTCCAAAATCTGAATCAAGAAGTTTGCCTAGCACTTATTGTTTGCAACTAATCAACGTGAATAATTGGATATTATATCGAATGAGTAAGAAAGACAAGTAAAATTGTCAACAAACCTGGCTTGCAGTAGTAATCTAGGTCAATGTCACTACGACCAATAATCCAAAATGACTAGTGTCTGTTCCTAGGGCCAGAATTTTGAAAACCCTGTGAACTTTACACGTACTAAAGATTACCGAAATACATCTGAACCATTAAGTGTAGGTAGCACTGAGCACACAACAAACCCTAATGACAGTCCTGCCTAATGAGTAATGAATCAATTAGAAAATGGGTGATGAGGAGTGGCTGCTAAGTGTTGAGGACGTATCTTAGGATAAATCGGGTTGGCTTAGTGGGTGCTGCACGCCTGAGCCCTGAACGGACTAGGAAGGTAGGCACGGCGGCGCGCTCGGGCAGCGGTGACGCTGTTGGGCGAACGGCTCCTGACCTCATGTTAGTCCGGCGTCTCCTCCTAGAGTCATGCCGTCCGGGGACGGCAAGCCGCCGGTGAGGCAGGCAGCTGGGGGCGAGTAGAGATCAGAAGCGCACAGCAGAACAGAGGGGAATCGGGGCCTGGGATGACCCAAAATCCCAGGGTGGGCCGGCCCACCATGGGCACCCTGTAGAGATACACACCCGAGCGGCGAACATGCATTTTCGAAACTAATTTAGGAACATTTAGCTGACCAATTAAACGACTCTGTTTTAATAATATCAGATTCGTATTTGAACAACTAAGCTTGTTTAGCTTGATGGGTGGAGCAGTGCTATTATGACACGAAGCACGTATTCTGATCGTATAGTGATCAAAAAAGGGGGAAGCTCTAAGCATATTTTTTTAGCAAAAGAGGGTTTCCCCTCCGATTTCTATTAAAGAAACCACCACGAAAACAACATGATCAATTAAACCGTATTATGACTGTGCCATGGCAGATTTGAAGCTGCAAACCGGAGAAATGATATTTAGCAGCCATTGTTTGCTTCGA
Source organism: Triticum aestivum (assembly GCF_018294505.1). Taxonomy (NCBI): domain Eukaryota; kingdom Viridiplantae; phylum Streptophyta; class Magnoliopsida; order Poales; family Poaceae; genus Triticum; species Triticum aestivum. The sequence goes on from NC_057811.1 coordinate 118,819,025, forward strand.
ACTAAGAACTAAATTTTAAGAGCTGAAAAGAAAGTAGAGTAACCAAGTTAAGATCTATTTTCTGGTTGAGATCAAAAAGTTGAGGAGATATGAAGTACCACCTCTCTTGCGGCGCCGTGTAGGCATCGGGGGTGCGATGGCTGTCGGTGGAGTTGAAGCAGATCTGCGACGGTAGACAGGTGCATCGGGGGATAAGTCCCGTTGCGGTGGAAGAGAAGGTCGTGTGAGCGGCCCCGGCAAAGAGGACGACGACGCCGATGAAGCGAGAGGACGTGATGCAAGGCTCTTGGTCCGTCGCCGTGGATGAGAAACGTCCATCTCTAGCAGTGGACGACGCGGTTTTGGTAGGCGCTCCGGCATGGTGGAGGACGGTGGCGATGGATGTGGTGAAGGACGGCGGCGATGGATGGGGTGGAGGACGGCGACGATGGATGGGGTGGCGGACGAAGGCTGGCGTGGGGATTGTTGGGGATCGTAGCAGAATTTTAAAATTTTCCTACGCTTACCAAGATCCATCTATGGAGTATACTAGCAACGAGGGGAAAGGAGTGCATCTACATACCCTTGTAGATCGCGAGCGGAAGCGTTCCAATGAACGTGGTTGATGGAGTCGTACTCGCCGTGATCCAAATCACCGATGACCGAGTGCCGAACGGACGGCACCTCCGCGTTCAACACACGTACGGTGCAGCGACGTCTCCTCCTTCTTGATCCAGAAAGGGGGGAAGGAGAGGTTGATGGAGATCCAGCAGCACGACGGCGTGGTGGTGGATGTAGCGGGATCTCGGCAGGGCTTCGCCGAGCTTCTGCGAGAGGGAGAGGTGTAGCAGGGGAGGAGGGAGGCGCCCAAGGCTGTAATGTTGCTACCCTCCCTCCCCCCCTTTATATAGGCCCCCTGGAAGGGGGGGGGGCGCCGGCCTGGAACCCATCTGGAGGGGGGGGGCGGCCAGGGGGGTAACTTACCCCCCAAGTCAAGTGGGGCGCCCCCCCACCCTAGGGTTTCCAACCCTAGGCGCAGGGGAGAGGCCCATGGGGGGCGCCCCAGCCCACTAAGGGCTGGTTCCCTTCCCACTTCAGCCCATGGGGCCCTCCGGGATAGGTGGCCCCACCCGGTGGACCCCCGGGACCCTTCCGGTGGTCCCGGTACAATACCGATAACCCCCGAAACTTTCCCGGTGGCCGAAACTGGACTTCCTATATATAATTCTTCACCTTCGGACCATTCCGGAACTCCTCGTGACGTCCGGGATCTCATCCGGGACTCCGAACAACTTTCGGGTTTCCGCATACTCATATCTCTACAACCCTAGCGTCACCGAACCTTAAGTGTGTAGACCCTACGGGTTCGGGAGACATGCAGACATGACCGAGACGCCTCTCCGGTCAATAACCAACAGCGGGATCTGGATACCCATGTTGGCTCCCACATGTTCCACGATGATCTCATCGGATGAACCACGATGTCGAGGATTCAATCAATCCCGTATACAATTCCCTTTGTCAATCGGTATGTTACTTGCCCGAGATTCGATCGTCGGTATCCCAATACCTTGTTCAATCTCGTTACCGGCAAGTCTCTTTACTCGTACCGCAATGCATGATCCCGTGACTAACGCCTTAGTCACATTGAGCTCATTATGATGATGCATTACCGAGTGGGCCCAGAGATACCTCTCCGTCATACGGAGTGACAAATCCCAGTCTCGATCCGTGCCAACCCAACAGACACTTTCGGAGATACCCGTAGTGTACCTTTATAGTCACCCAGTTACGTTGTGACGTTTGGCACACCCAAAGTACTCCTACGGTATCCGGGAGTTGCACGATCTCATGGTCTAAGGAGAAGATACTTGACATTGGAAAAGCTCTAGCAAACGAACTACACGATCTTTGAGCTATGCTTAGGATTGGGTCTTGTCCATCACATCATTCTCCTAATGATGTGATCCCGTTATCAATGACATCCAATGTCCATAGTCAGGAAACCATGACTATCTGTTGATCAACGAGCTAGTCAACTAGAGGCTTACTAGGGACACGTTGTGGTCTATGTATTCACACATGTATTACGATTTCCGGATAACACAATTATAGCATGAACAATAGACAATTACCATGAACAAAGAAATATAATAATAACCATTTATTATTGCCTCTAGGGCATATTTCCAACAGTCTCCCACTTGCACTAGAGTCAATAATCTAGTTACATTGTGATGAATCGAACACCCATTGCGTCCTGGTGTTGATCATGTTTTGCTCTAGGGAGAGGTTTAGTCAACGGATCTGCTACATTCAGGTCCGTATGTACTTTACAAATATCTATGTCTCCATTTTGAACACTTTCACGAATGGAGTTGAAGCGACGCTTGATATGCCTGGTCTTCCTGTGAAACCTGGGCTCCTTCGCAAGGGCAATAGCTCCAGTGTTGTCACAGAAGAGAGTCATCGGGCCCGACGCATTGGGAATCACCCCTAGGTCGGTAATGAACTCCTTTATCCAGACTGCTTCCTGTGCTGCCTCCGAGGCTGCCATGTACTCCGCTTCACATGTAGATCCCGCCACGACGCTTTGCTTGCAACTGCACCAGCTTACTGCTCCTCCATTCAAAATATACACGTATCCGGTTTGTGACTTCGAGTCATCCAGATCTGTGTCGAAGCTAGCGTCGACGTAACCCTTTACGACGAGCTCTTCGTCACCTCCATAAACGAGAAACATATCCTTAGTCCTCTTCAGGTACTTCAGGATATTCTTGACCGCTGTCCAGTGTTCCATGCCGGGATTACTTTGGTACCTTCCTACCAAACTTACGGCAAGGTTTACATCAGGTCTGGTACACAGCATGGCATACATAATAGACCCTATGGCCGAGGCATAGGGGATGACACTCATCTTTTCTCTATCTTCTGCCGTGGTCGGGCATTGAGCCGTGCTCAATTGCACACCTTGCAATACAGGCAAGAACCCCTTCTTGGACTGATCCATATTGAACTTCTTCAATATCTTGTCAAGGTATGTACTCTGTGAAAGACCAATGAGGCGTCTTGATCTATCTCTATAGATCTTGATGCCTAATATATAAGCAGCTTCTCCAAGGTCCTTCATTGAAAAACACTTATTCAAATAGGCCTTTATACTTTCAAGAATTCTATATCATTTCCCATCAATAGTATGTCATCCACATATAATATGAGAAATGCTACAGAGCTCCCACTCACTTTCTTGTAAACACAGGCTTCTCCATAAGTCTGTGTAAACCCAAACGCTTTGATCATCTCATCAAAGCGAATGTTCCAACTCCGAGATGCTTGCACCAGCCCATAGATTGAGCGCTGGAGCTTGCATACTTTGTTAGCATTCTTAGGATCGACAAAACCTTCCGGCTGCATCATATACAACTCTTCCTTAAGGAAGCCGTTAAGGAATGCCGTTTTGACGTCCATCTGCCATATCTCATAATCATAGTATGCGGCAATTGCTAACATGATTCGGACGGACTTCAGCTTCGCTACGGGTGAGAAAGTCTCATCGTAGTCAACCCCTTGAACTTGTCGATAACCCTTAGCGACAAGTCGAGCTTTGTAGATGGTCACATTACCATCCGCGTCTGTCTTCTTCTTAAAGATCCATTTATTTTCTATGGCTCGCCGATCATCGGGCAAGTCAGTCAAAGTCCATACTTCGTTTTCATACATGGATCCTATCTCGGATTTCATGGCTTCTAGCCATTTGTCGGAATCCAGGCCCGCCATCGCTTCTTCATAGTTCGAAGGTTCACCGTTGTCTAACAACATGATTTCCAGGACAGGGTTGCCGTACTACTCTGGTGCGGAACGTGTCCTTGTGGACCTATGAAGTTCAGTAGTAACTTGATCCGAAGCTTCATGATCATCATCATTAACTTCCTCCCCAGTCGGTGTTGGCACCACAGGAACATCTTCCCGCGCTGCGCTACTTTCCGGTACAGAAGGGGTGACTATCACCTCATCAAGTTCCACTTTCCTCCCACTCAATTCTTTCGAGAGAAACTCCTTCTCCAGAAAGGACCCGTTCTTGGCAACGAAGATCTTGCCTTCGGATCTGAGGTAGAAGGTATACCCAATAGTTTCCTTAGGGTATCCTATGAAGACGCATTTCTCCGACTTGGGTTCGAGCTTTTCAGGTTGAAGTTTCTTGACATAAGCATCGCATCCCCAAACTTTTAGAAACGACAGCTTAGGTTTCCTCCCAAACCATAATTCATACGGTGTCGTCTCAACGGATTTTGACGGAGCCCTATTTAAAGTGAATGCGGCAGTCTCTAAAGCATAACCCCAAAACAAGAGCGGTAAATCGGTAAGAGACATCATAGATCGCACCATATCCAATAGAGTGCGATTACGACGTTCGGACACACCGTTTCGCTGAGGTGTTCCAGGCGGCGTGAGTTGTGAAACGATTCCACATTTCCTGAAGTGCGCACCAAATTCGTGACTTAAATATTCTCCACCACGATCTGATCGTAAGAATTTTATTTTCCTGTCACGTTGATTCTCAACCTCACTCTGAAATTCCTTGAACTTTTCAAAGGTTTCCGACTTGTGTTTCATTAAGTAGACATACCCATATCTACTTAAGTCATCAGTGAGAGTGAGAACATAACGATATCCTCCGCGAGCCTCAACACTCATTGGACCGCACACATCGGTATGTATGATTTCCAATAAGTTGGTTGCTCGCTCCATTGTTCCGGAGAACGGAGTCTTGGTCATCTTACCCATGAGGCATGGTTCGCACGTGTCAAATGATTCATAATCAAGAGACTCCAAAAGTCCATCTGCATGGAGCTTCTTCATGCGCTTGACACCAATGTGACCAAGGCGGCAGTGCCACAAATATGTGGGACTATCGTTATCAACTTTACATCTTTTGGTATTCACACGATGAATATGTGTAGCATCACGTTCGAGATTCATCAAGAATAAACCATTGACCAGCGGGGCATGACCATAAAACATATCTCTCAAATAAATAGAACAACCATTATTCTCGGATTTAAATGAGTAGCCATCTCGAATTAAACGAGATCCAGATACAATGTTCATGCTCAAAGCTGGCACTAAATAACAATTATTGAGGTTTAAAGCTAATCCCGTGGGTAGATGCAGAGGTAGCGTGCCGACGGCGATCACATCGAGCTTGGAACCATTCCCGACGCGCATCGTCACCTCGTCCTTTGCGAGTCTCCGTTTATTATGTAGTTCCTGTTTTGAGTTACAAATATGAGCAACCGCACCGGTATCAAATACCCAGGAGCTACTACGAGTACTGGTAAGGTACACATCAATTACATGTATATCACATATACCTTTGGTGTTGCCGGCCTTCTTGTCCGCTAAGTATTTGGGGCAGTTCCGCTTCCAGTGACCACTTTCCTTGCAATAAAAGCACTCAGTCTCAGGCTTGGGTCCATTCCTTGACTTCTTCCCGGCAACTGGCTTACCGGGCGCGGCAACTCCCTTGCCGTCCTTCTTGAAGTTCTTCTTACCCTTGCCCTTCTTGAACTTAGTGGTTTTATTCACCATCAACACTTGATGTTCTTTTCCGATCTCCACCTCCGCTGATTTCAGCATTGAATATACCTCAGGAATGGTCTTTTCCATCCCTTGCATATTGAAGTTCATCACAAAGCTCTTGTAGCTTGGTGGAAGCGACTGAAGGATTCTGTCAATGACCGCGTCATCCAGGAGATTAACTCCCAGCTGAGACAAGCGGTTGTGCAACCCAGACATTCTGAGTATGTGCTCACTAACAGAACTATTCTCCTCCATTTTACAGCTGAAGAACTTGTCGGAGACTTCATATCTCTCGACCCGGGCATGAGCTTGGAAAACCATTTTTAGCTCCTCGAACATCTCATATGCTCCATGTTTCTCAAAACGCTTTTGGAGACCCGGTTCTAAGCTGTAAAGCATGCCGCACTGAACGAGGGAGTAATCATCAGCACGCTGTTGCCAAGCGTTCATAACGTCTTGGTTCTCTGGGATTGGTGCTTCACCTAGCGGTGCTTCTAGGACATAATCTTTCTTGGCAGCTATGAGGATGATCCTCAGGTTCCGGACCCAGTCCGTATAGTTACTGCCATCATCTTTCAGCTTGGTTTTCTCTAGGAACGCGTTGAAGTTGAGGACAACGTGGGCTATTTGATCTACAAGACATAGTGTAAAGATTTCAGACTAAGTTCATGATAATTAAGTTCATATAATCAAATTATTTAATGAACTCCCACTCAGATAGACATCCCTCTAGTCATCCAAGTGAAACATGATCCGAGTTAACTAGGCCGTGTCCGATCATCACGTGAGACGGACTAGTCAAGTTCGGTGAACATCTCCATGTTGATCATATCTTCTATACGACTCATGCTCGACCTTTCGGTCCTCCGTGTTCCGAGGCCATGTCTGTACATGCTAGGCTCGTCAATTCAACCTAAGTGTATTGCGTGTGTTCCGAGGCCATGTCTGTACATGCTAGGCTCGTCAACACCCGTTGTATGCGAACGTTAGAATCTATCACACCCGATCATCACGTGGTGCTTCGAAACAACGAACCTTCGCAACGGTGCACAGTTAGGGGGAACACTTTCTTGAAATTATTGCGAGGGATCATCTTATTTAAGCTACCGTCGTTCTAAGCAAATAAGATGCAAAAACATGATAAACATCAGATGCAATCAAATAGTGACATGATATGGCCAATATCATTTTGCTCCTTTGATCTCCATCTTCGGGGCACCATGATCATCTTCGTCACCGGCATGACACCATGATCTCCATCATTGTGTCTTCATGAAGTTGTGACGCCAACGATTACTTCTACTTCTATGGCTAACACGTTTAGCAATAAAGTAAAGTAATTTACATGGCGTTATTCAATGACACGCAGGTCATACAAAATAATAAAGACAACTCCTATGGCTCCTGCCGGTTGTCATACTCATCGACATGCAAGTCGTGATACTATTACAAGAATATGATCAATCTCATACATCACATATATCATTCATCACATCTTCTGGCCATATCACATCACATAGCACATGCTGCAAAAACAAGTTAGACGTCCTCTAATTGTTGTTGCAAGTTTTTACGTGGCTTGTAGGTTTCTAGCAAGAACGTTTCTTACCTACGTATGACCACAACGTGATTTGCCAATTTCTATTTACCCTTCATAAGGACCCTTTTCATCGAATCCGTTCCGACTAAAGTAGGAGAGACAGACACCCGCTAGCCACCTTATGCAACTAGTGCATGTCAGTCGGTGGAACCTGCCTCACGTAAGCGTACGTGTAAGGTCGGTCCGGGCCGCTTCATCCCACAATACCGCCGAAACAAGATAAGACTAGTAGCGGCAAGAAGAATTGGCAACATCAACGCCCACAACTGCTTTGTGTTCTACTCATGCATAGTAACTACGCATAGGCCTGGCTCATGATGCCACTGTTGGGGATCGTAGCAGAATTTTAAAATTTTCCTACACTCACCAAGATCCATCTATGGAGTATACTAGCAATGAGGGGAAAGGAGTGCATCTACATACCCTTGTAGATCGCGAGCGGAAGCGTTCCAATGAACGTGGTTGATGGAGTCGTACTCGCCGTGATCCAAATCACCGATGACCGAGTGCCGAACGGACGGCACCTCCGCGTTCAACACACGTACGGTGCAGCGACGTCTCCTCCTTCTTGATCCAGCAAGGGGGAAGGAGAGGTTGATGGAGATCCAGCAGCACGAAGGCGTGGTGGTGGATGTAGCGGGATCTCGGCAAGGCTTCGCCGAGCTTCTGCGAGAGGGAGAGGTGTAGCAGGGGAGGAGGGAGGCGCCCAAGGCTGTAATGTTGCTGCCCTCCCTCCCCCCTTTATATAGGCCCCCTGGGAGGGGGGGGGGCGCCGGCCTGGAACCCATCTGGAGGGGGGGGGGGCGGCCAGGGGGGTAACTTACCCCCAAGTCAAGTGGGCCCCCCCCACCCTAGGGTTTCCAACCCTAGGTGCAGGGGGAGGCCCATGGGGGGCGCCCCAGCCCACTAAGGGCTGGTTCCCTTCCCACTTCAGCCCATGGAGCCCTCCGGGATAGGTGGCCCCACCCGATGGACCCCCAGGACCCTTCCGGTGGTCCCGGTACAATACCGATAACCCCCGAAACTTTCCCGGTGGCCAAAACTGGACTTCCTATATATAATTCTTCACCTCCGGACCATTCCGGAACTCCTCGTGACGTCCGGGATCTCATCTGGGACTCCGAACAACTTTCGGGTTTCGCATACTCATATCTCTACAACCCTAGCGTCACCGAACCTTAAGTGTGTAGACCCTACGGGTTCGGGAGACATGCAGACATGACCGAGACGCCTCTCCGGTCAATAACCAACAGCGGGATCTGGATACCCATGTTGGCTCCCACATGTTCCACGATGATCTCATCGGATGAACCACGATGTCGAGGATTCAATCAATCCCGTATACAATTCCCTTTGTCAATCGGTATGTTACTTGCCCGAGATTCGATCGTCGGTATCCCAATACCTTGTTCAATCTCGGTACCGGCAAGTCTCTTTACTCGTACCGCAATGCATGATCCCGTGACTAACGCCTTAGTCACATTGAGCTCATTATGATGATGCATTACCGAGTGGGCCCAGAGATACCTCTCCGTCATACGGAGTGACAAATCCCAGTCTCGATCCGTGCCAACCCAACAGACACTTTCGGAGATACCCGTAGTATACCTTTATAGTCACCCAGTTACGTTGTGACGTTTGGCACACCCAAAATACTCCTACGGTATCCGGGAGTTGCACGATCTCATGGTCTAAGGAGAAGATACTTGACATTGGAAAAGCTCTAGCAAACGAACTACACGATCTTTGAGCTATGCTTAGGATTGGGTCTTGTCCATCACATCATTCTCCTAATGATGTGATCCCGTTATCAATGACATCCAATGTGCATAGTCAGGAAACCATGACTATCTGTTAATCAACGAGCTAGTCAACTAGAGGCTTACTAGGGACACGTTGTGGTCTATGTATTCACACATGCATTACGATTTCCGGATAACACAATTATAGCATGAACAATAGACAATTACCATGAACAAAGAAATATAATAATAACCATTTATTATTGCCTCTAGGGCATATTTCCAACAGGGATGGTGTTCTGGCGCGGACGGTGTATGAATGGGAAAATGGAGGGAGAGGTACGGAGAACCATGTTTTTGGGACGCGCCTGTCTGAAATATGGGAAAGTTACGAACTTAGCCCCCGTTTAAAATTTGGACATCTCGTCGGTTGGGGATACGACGGTAATCTCGCATCTCGCCAATATTTGCCCAGAGCGATTTCGGGCGAGGAGAGGGTGGTTGGTGCCCATGGTTGGCGCCCACGGTGTATGAACGGGGCTGACAGGTAGGGCGGTTGTGTCACGTTTGAGTGAAGTTACAAACCTGCCCCTATTGAAAATATTTGCCTACATCATTTTCGGCCGAGTCGAGTTTGTTTTGCCGCCCACCGTGTATGAATGGGGAAATGGAGGGAGAAACAGAGGTCTTTCGGACGAGCTTGAATCAAACGTATTTTGCCGTCCATGTTTGGCGCCCACCGTATCGGAATGGGCTCAGAGGCGGTCGTGTCACGTCTAATTGAAGTTACTAACCTACCCCTATTTAGAGCAGTGGAAATCGGGCTGATGGATTGTCCGTGTAATGGGTAGACAGTAATTTCCATCTCCCAAACACTTGGCTTCGGGCAGCCGACGTGGGAGTGAGACATTTTGCCGCTTCTTTCGAATTTTGGGACAATAAGCATCCACGTTTACCCTGGCAACTAAATTTGAATCCATTTTGTATTCCTATACGAATCTTTATAAACCATTCTATGTGTTTTTATATATCTTCAAAAGGACGACAAAGATGTATTCCACTGTCATATATGACTATGGTTTACAAATGCCGATACTCAAATTCAGAAGCTAGAATCCAGTTTAAGGTGAATTCGAATATTTGGAACACTTCATGTCCAACTCAAATGTCACACGCAGCATAATGTATACTCCCATTTAGATATGTACACAAGCGATGTATCAAGATTCAAATACCGAGTCAATCAACCAAGAATGTACAGAACTAACAGACATATAAACACTTAGAGAGTATATGGATCAATAATATCAACTAACATACATAAGCCAGGCCGCTGTACTTTTTTGCTACAACAACATCCTTTTTTTAGCCAAGCTACTACATCATCTTGGCCCTTTCCGATGCGTGACACTTATGGTCCAACTATACTACTATTATTGCTGAATGCACATTCAGCCCGATTGGCATATTTGTAGGTCTGGCACAACAATCAAAATGAAATGCCTCCGAGTCTTATCAATTAATACAGACTTGTGCTCAAATAAAATTACAAACCAAAAACCAAAAACCAAAAACCAAAAAACAATTATTACATGATCTCTAAAACAAATGGTTTGATTGATTACATGAACAAACAACACAAAGGTTATTCAACGATGGAAAGAACATTCCACATATGATTTACCAAGTGGGAATTTAATTTCCTTTTTTCATTCAGGACCTTAACAATGTGGTCAGTCTCAGCTTGCTTCGTTTTGAAATCCACCAAATATTTAATGGTTGTCTTGAGTACCGCTACTGATTGTGCTGTTTGCTTCCTCAACATGTCAACTTCATCTCTAAGTGCAGAAGCAGAATCTCTTTCTACCACTAGTTTAGCCTCTAGAGCATCAGTAGTTGGCAATTTAGAATGCACGATTGGGCCGGTGCCACTGCTGTGGGATGATACAACGTCCATGGGGACCTCGCTCTTTGATCTTGGGCTAACCTGTTTTGCCATTGAAGTTCCGATTGGATTCAGAAAAGTTGAAGTTAGCAAAACATCTCAACTAGGAGTTATAACAGCAAACCAGTTAAACAAACAAGGAATTAAAGAGTTTTAATTGGATGCTGAAAAGTAGTTATTAACATCATTGTAACCCATTGTTGCAGCAGCAAAGCAGTTAAACAAACAAGTAGCTATTTAAGTTCAGGCAAACCGGTAATTCTTAACAGTAAGTATCAAACACATAGATAGGCGCAGTCTATAATAGGATTAATAGGCTGTGACATTATATAATCAGTAGCAAACTAAATTAAGCCAAGCAACATAATTGAACAATTTTGCAATAAGTGGCTAACTAAAATTCCGAGAAGCAGGTAACTGAACTTACGCTAGTTCTTTGTACAGGCACACTGCAACTTCTTTTTCGCTTACAAGGTTGTACGAAGGAGTCCATGGCATCAATTGCTTGGATACGCAGTCCCAATACTTCTTTCTTCCCACACTGCATTGGTAAGTCGAATGGTTAATCTGGTAAGATGGTGCGTCCTTGATATTTTATATGAGGACGTGTAGTCAGACTAGTTGTAGCCACACACATCACACTGGCTTTTACTGTATATTTCATGCGATTAATTTTGGCATACCGAGATCTAAGCAATCTACAATAGGATGAAAAGACTGGCATCCTTCACATTATTGGCGAACTCAGTTCATAGAAACAAGCAATTCAACCATTCTGTGGGTAAATCAAAAGCGCCACTGAAATATTTTTCACTACCCCAATCATACACGCAAAAAGGGGCGACGCCACCAGAGGGGCTGGTATGGGCGGCCGCCTCGGGTGGCTGGAAAGTGTGCACCTAGTTTGAGTCATCCAGGTTGGCCCAGGCTAGTTTTGTTCGTCCCAACGCACGAGCAGGCAATGTAAAAAATGAAGAAAAATGTTTCAATTTGGATGGGCCAATAACATAAGTGCAAGGCAGGCCCTATAGCAAGCTCGCGGCCCAAACGAGCACCTCCCATATCGATCGACAGCAGGAAAAATCCCAATTCATCCGCTCCAGCCTCCAGTCTGGTTCGCTCCTAACCTAGCCGCCGCTGGACAGACCGACACAACACTTCCTCGCGCCCTCGTTGGAGGGCGGTCGCCGGGCTTCAAGCGAATGGAAGGACAAGAAGATGAAGATCCAACCCTGGGTGTAGCCTGCGTGGGAGGCAGCGGCGGCAGCACGGGCATGGCATCGAGCTTGCGCAAACGGACAGTCGCAGCTTGCAAGAGTAGCATGCGCAACGAGCAGGTACATCACATCCCTGATTATATCTAATTCAACTCTTCAATTTCTGGCCAATAGTTAAACCTGTCGGTGTTGTAAAACTGCTTGTATGTAGGGAATCTATGAGAAAATGAAACCAATTTCTACTTATTTTATAACTCCCCCAATCAATACTGAACTGATTGAATCTGATGTATCTAATCAAGTTTCCGGTGCAAACATCCAAGCTCATGTTGTTCTTGAGCCTAAAGTGTCTAATGAACAAACTGCTAATGAAGGATTTGATGCAAACATTTTACATGCTCCTGGTGATGAACATATAGTGTCTAATGAGGGATCTAATGCAAGCATTTTGCAAGCTCCCATTGAAGGATTTAGTGTCTAATGATGATCTGCTATGTTGAGAGAGACATAGAGATTTGCAGGCATTGATGACAAGCAAATTATAGTGCATTTTCATGGCTTGAGGAAACGTCGAGGCCATCTACCAGAAAGTCCCCGTATCATGACAACGTAGCATAAATACTTTTCTAATCTATTGTTTGAAACTATTGGCATACTTGTGCAAGATAGATATATTGATATGCAGTTTGCGCACTGGTTATAGGTGCAATTACACTTCGATATTTTCAGCCAGAGAACGAATAATTCAAGCAGGTACAGACCATATTTGTAGTCCTTGTACACCATGTTGCATTTTGTGTTTTTTGATGCTCGCATCATCTAGTGTTTATAATCTGAACTACTTTGGATCATTAGCTGGTTTTCAAAGTGCATGTAGCTTCACATTTCCCAAGTTATGTTGATTTCTGGAGTGCAAGTGCCTTCGTGTTTTTAAGTTAAATGTTCGCCCTTGGTAACTTGAATTCGTGGATCCGCCACTGCACATAAATCATACACGAATGCCAGTACGAATTAAAGAAATGCAGGGACTTACGCTAGCTCGTTGTACATGCTCACTGCAGCTCTGCTTGCGCTTGGGATGTTCCATGTACAAGTCCATGTTACCACTTGCTTGGATGTGCAGGCCTTGTGCTCCTTGCACCCCCCTCTGCATTTTTGACACGGCGAATGGTTGATCAAATAAGAGGAGTCGACCTTGCTATTGTACCGGGGGACAGATACTTACAAGGTTATACGGGTGTGCAGGATTTGTACCAGATCCCGTAGCGCCGTCATGCTTCGCTAAAAAATGGATTTGCTTGTGTCAAATGATATCTCCAGAAGAAATAAGAGTTAAAGTCAGAGTTGGATAGACGTGTAAGCTAAGAGAGCAGTGAAAGGATATCCAAACATCGTCGGAACAGTGCACAAGGGTGTGATGTGTAGATACCTAGTTCGGGCCGGTGTTTGGGCATGCTCGCCTAGCTAGAGTGTGGGTCACTTCAGAGCCGTTCAGGGTGATGCGTTGGCGTTGGCTGGCCGCGCACGGATGCAGATCTTGAGTGGCAGCGGAGCGCTACGATGCCGTGGACGAGACCGTTGGTGAAGCCCCAGCGGCCTCGGGGGGCGGAGGCGCGACGATGTGCTCGGTGAAGTAGCCCCGGTGAGCTGGGAGACGGCGTCGGTGAAGCGCACCTGATGCGGTGGAAGTCGGTGTCTGTGAGGCACGTCGGTTGCGGCGGCCGACGTTGTCGGTGGACCACCCGGTGCGGTGAACGAGGGCGTAGATGAGGTAGCTCCGGTGCGGTGGTGAAGCGCGGCCGTCGTCTTCGTCTGGCACAGAGGTGGGGAAAGAGACGAGACGAGGGGCGATTGGGGCCGCCAGATATTTCAATCCGAAACGTGGAAGCGCGAACTTATTTTGTCGTCGTCCTTTTTTGGGGGGAGGGGGGAGGGGGGTGGGTGGCTGGGTGCTAAGCTGTAACACCCTGGTGCCACACCATCATAATTAATTTTTGCTAATAATCACTTTGTCCCAAACCGACCTCAAATTCAAATTTAAAAGACAAGTCAAAATTATTTCTCCTCAAGCTATAAAACTAAAATGTTCGAATAGTTCTATACAATTTTCCTGATCAATGTAATGTTGAAACCAACTTGGTTTGACTCACAAATAAATTCCTAGGAAATTAATAAGTGGTCCAAAAGCATTTAAATTGGCCTTTCCAAAATAAGCAGATATTTATAATTTTTCAAATGATGTGAAACATTGTGTGTGGTCTCAAAATATTGCAATACTAATTATGTGGCCATCTACACTTTTTACAAAACTCTTTTGCTAACAAATTAATATGCAAATCAGTTATAATTTTTTTATAGGAAACAGAAAAGGGAGAGAGGTGCTACTGGGCACTTTGGCCCAGCTAGCTACAGAAAAGGCCCAGCCCACACCCCCACTTGCCTCCTACCTCCGGTACAGTAACAGGGGGGAGCCGTGGCGGCCATCCCATGGTGCCCGGTCTCGTGGCGGCCATCCGCCGCATCCCCGACGCGGATAAGGTCTCCCTCGACGCCCCTCGACCCCCTTGCAACCCTAGACCACCTCACTTTCCCCCCTCTCCCGCCCTCTCTCTCGATTTCGGCGGCGCCCGAAACATCCACCGCCATGGCCGCCGTCGCCCTCGTACTCCCGGTCGCCCCCGAGCCCAGCTAGTCCGTCCAAGACCCCCCGTGCTCGGCTACGTCGTCCGCGCCCATCGGACCGAGCCGGGAGCCACCGCTGCGTCGCCCACGACGCCGTCTTCTTCCTCTGCCTCGCCGGCGAACCTCATCGATCCCGGCCGTCACTGCTGCTCCCGAACCCCGACGAGCCTTTCTTGCGCTCCAAGGTGAGCTCCCGCTCGAAACCCCTCTCCTTACCGGCCGTTTCCATGCTCGTAGCTGCTGCCGCCATTGTCGTTGCTCTCGCCGGCGCTGCCGATGCTTGTCACCGCTACCGTTGTCCATTCTCGGACCAGCCGAGCACGCCATCATGCTCGTGGCATCGCGTAGAGCTCTCCCAACCCATCAACTCTTCACGCGCAAGGCCGTGGCTGCGAACCCACCGAGTCCGAGCTCCGGCGGCCGCCTCTACTCGACGCCGTCGCCATTGGAGGCCGGCTCCAGCCGCTGCCCGCTGCCCTGCTGCTGCGTTCTGCTGATGCGCTGCTTGCTTGTGCTGCGGCCTACTGCTACTGCTGCTCATGCACTATTGCTCGCCTACTGCAGCTGCTTTTGCTTGCTGCCGATGCTTCCGCTGCCGCTGCTTTGCTATTGCTGCTACTTGCTACTGTTGCTTTGTTCTGCTTACTACTAGCTGCTGCTGCCATCGCTCTTGGCTATAGGTGCCAAGGCCATGTACATGGCCGTGTGTGTGGTCGACTGGGTTGTGTCCGGTAATGGCCGGCCCTTCGTTAAATTAGGCTAGGTAGTATTAGTTTAGTACTAATTTAGCTCATTAGCAAATGGCAAGTGGACCCAGGCTAATTACTCTAATTAACAAGAATAGTTTCTTTGCTGTCTATGACATGTGGGCCACACCCTCCCCTTTTGACCAGTCAAGTTGACTTGGTCAACTCGAATTATTACTAATTTCAGAAGATTGCTAAAACTTTGATAATTCATCGAAAAATAACGGTAGCTTGGATTAAAATAATTTGTACATGAAAGTTGCTCAGAAAAATCCAACGAATCCGAATATGCGGTCTGTTCATCTGTCACATGCCCCTAGCATGCTGAACATGGAACTTTCCTCCTTCGGTCATCTGTCTGACACAGGTCCGTAGCCGGGAAAACATTCCAGGTTGACTTCCCCCTTTGCCGGTATCGTGTAGTGCCGCGTTAGAACACGCCTAGCGCTGCTTATTGCCTGTCATGAATCTGTTTGCTCTGTATTTACTGTTTCTTCCCCCTCTTCTCTCCGGTAGATCCTGAGACTGCTGCCGATGCCGCTGTGATCGACTACGTCGACGACGACCCCTTCTGCCCTTTCAGCGGAGCTTCCAGGCAAGCCCCCCTTTGATCATCCCGATATCGTCCATTCCATTCTCTCATGCTTGCATTAGATTTTGCTACTGTTATTGTTGCTCCTATTCTGATGCATAGCCTGCTTTTGTAACCTGCTCATTATTACCTACCTGCTTATCCTAAACTGCTTAGTATAGGTTGGTTAGTGATCCATCAGTGACCCCCACCTTGTCCTTGTTGCCCCTGCTTCATCATTGAAGACCCGATCAACGGGATCGAAGACCAGGCCCCGGCACCGCACATCACTTTCCCCTTAGTTGCTCGGCACTACTGGGTTACTATCGAGTGCCGAGGGTGAGACCTCTACAGCACTTCTGATGTTAACCCTATAGTGTAGCTATTCGGTCGTGGTCATCGGGGGTGATTCCGCCTTAACCACTTCCGATACGACTCTGTCGTGCAACCCCTCAAGTGTGAACCTCTGGGGTGGTTCCTCTTACGTTCACCTTGATGATTACATCGAGTGGAATTCACCGGGGGTGATTCCTCGGGTTTTCCCCTTGATGTTTGGACACACGGTTACTGTGGTTACTATGACTTTACACTGAACCCGGTTACTAAAGACGGGTCGGCCCTGAGGGGTACCCGCGCGAGCATATTTGCGAATGATGAGGAGTCGGGTTGACCTGGAGGGTGCCCGCAAGATAATTACGAGGCGTGGCCGGGCATTCCTAGCCCTTGCCGCAAGTCCTCGAGACGGGGCAACGGGGTCACATCTTTCGCGAGTCTCTGCTTGTTACTGCGCGTTCCTAATCCACTACGATTTGGATATTTGATCCGAGGGGCCTCTGGCCTGATAGCACTAACCATCACGTGGGCATAGTATGGGCGTTCCGCGTCGTATGCATCAGCCGAAGCTTATTAGACGTCAGCGACTGAGCGGCGCGTGCCGGGTTGGACTGGTAAGCACCTGCCTTTTTTAAGGAGGTAGCTAGGTCTGCTCACCGACCGCCCCCGCAACGTGCAGGAGTTCCCGGGGGGATGGCCCATGACCCCTGGGGGCATAGGTTTAGTCCGGCGTGCTGGCCTCTCTATTAAGCCTAGGTCGGGTTGCGGCGTATTCTTTGGCCGAGGCTGGGCATGACCCAGGAAAGTGTGTCCGGCCGGAGTTAATCGAGCGTGGTGGATAAGTTGGTGCACCCCTGCAGGGAAGAAAACATCTATCGATAGCCTGTCCTATGGTAACGGACACTTGGAGTTGTATCCCGATCGATACAACTAGAACTAGATACCTGAGATGAGAAATGGATATGAGAAATGGAGATGAGAACTGGATAGTATGGCTCTGGGATTGCTTTCTCGCAGGGAGTCGAGAAAGGATCTCTGGCCGAGGTTGATAACACTTCTACTACTTTACTTTATGCTACTCTACTCCCTCCTGTTGCTGCAAGATGGTGGTTTCCAGAAGATGCTAGTCTTCGATAGGCTAGGCTTTCCCCTTTTCTTCTGGCATTCTGCAGTTCAGTCCACATATACTACCCTTTTCATTGACACTGATGCATATGTAGTGTAGATCCTTATTTGCGAGTACTTTGGATGAGTACTCACGATTGCTTTGCTCCCCCTTTTGCCCCTTTCTTCTCCTTTCCGGTTGATGCAACCAGATGTCGGAGCCCAGGAGCCAGATGCCACCGCCGATGCCTGCTACTACGTGGAGACCGCTGGCGACCAGGAGTAGTTAGGAGGCTCCCAGGCAGGAGGCCTTGCCTCTTCGATCGTGTTGCTTTGTGCTAGCCTTCTTAAGGCAAACTTGTCTAACTTATGTCTGTACTCAGATATTGTTGCTTTCGCTGACTCTTGTGTATTCGAGCTTATGTATTCGAGCCCTCGAGGCCCCTGGCTTGTAATATAAAGCTTGTATTATTTTAATTTGTGTCTAGAGTTGTGTTGTGATATCTTCCCGTGAGTCCTTGATCTTGATCGTACACATTTGCGTGTATGATTAGTGTACGATTGAATCGAGGGCGTCACAAGTGAGTGCTAAGCGTCCGTCCGACAGACGCGACCACCACGACACGACCCTGGTCAGCCTGGTGCGCCTACATTTGAGAATGCAAACGAATCTGTATGTATTACCATGCCCGTGTTTTCCTTGCAATAATTAGTCATTCAAAACGAGATACTATAAATTAATTAATGAGGAGTTATTTGAAAAAAAATCGAAACGGTATCCATGCTAACATGGATTAGAGTGTGTGTCACATAATTAGTTATTTGAATTAGAGTGTGTGTCACATAGCGATCTCCAATTCTAACATGGATTTCGCATTTCACTGTATCCACGCTAATTTTTTAATACAAATTCATATGTATACGATGAACACCATGGTAGTGAGAAAACTTTTGGATGGATTCAAACATGTGACCTACAAAATAGCACAACAAATCGAGTCAATGTCAACTTTTCGAAACCTAGTATGGCACGAATTCGAAATAATTACCCATATGCATGGTCCTCAGTTCAAATCTTACAATGTACACCGAATTGAAACATCGATATTAAGTCTCGTACTATCTACATTCAAATGTTGTTTTTAGCCCCCCCCCCCGCACACACGGTACATACTTCCTGTATCGGTCAATCTTCCTCTCCTAACCACCTTAGGAAGCTATCGGTTTCGAACACACATTCATTCTTTCTCTCCATGTTTCTATCTCTAACTCTCTCAACTACACAACCCCCCTTTTTCCACTCTGTTACCAAATGTATTTACCTCACACACCCGCCATTGCACCCCATGCCGAGCTCTCTCTCTCCCTCTCCCTCTCACCCTCTCGCGCTAAATACATGCATTGGCTATCTAGCCCCCCAACCTCTCGTGCGCATGCACGCACGTTGTCTATCTAGGTCACTCCCTCGAGACTGTCTCACTCTTTCTTCCGCACGGCGGGCCACACTCGCTCAATCTCGCTCTCTTTACCCGAGTCTCGTTTAACCTCGTTTTCTTTCACACACAAATGATATATCTCCCTGTTCGGGCCTCGATCGACACACTCTATACTCTCTCACACAGATTGTCTATCTAGGTCAGTCCATCCAAGCCGCCCCCACTCTTTCGACCTCATGGCGGGTCACGCTCGCTCAATCTCTCTCTCTCTCTCTCTCTCTCTCTCTCTCTCTCTCTCTTTGTATGTCTCGATTGACCTCGCTCTTTCTCGGACAAAAACGATTTATCACCATGTTTGAGCCCAATTCAACCTATTCACATTGTATACTCTCTCATGCACATTGTCTATCTAGGTCACTCTCTCCAACCCGTCTCACTCTTTCGATCGCACGACGACCCTATGTGATCGATTGACCTTGCTTCCTCCCACGCACAAAATATATCTACACGTCTGTGACTGGATCATCTCTCAAGCTCTATCTTATAGCCCTCACCCTTGCCAAAAGCTCAATCAGACAATATCTCTCCAGAGCATATATATCTGTTCAATGAATGTCGGACCACACTCACTTTGTCTCTCTATCTATATGTCTCTTGATTGACCTCGCTTTCTCACGCCGTATCTTCCACACATTGAAGCCACCTCACCATCCCTCGCAAAGCCGGAGCTATTTACATTGCGAGGGGCACTCCAACCTTGGATTAATTTGTGTAGGCATTTATTCCGGTCGGTTTAGATTATATTTTCGTAGCATTCGGCCCACAACTACTCCAAACACCGTTGCAACCCCCGCAACTCCCCTAGTTGATTTCCCTCTGGCTCGGTCATCGCTCTCTCGCACGTCCTTTCTCGCCTTCAACGTCGCACCATGGTATTATTGCAAAAAACTCTGTTGTTCTCTTTAATTATTATAAATAAGCTACAAAACTACACACCGATACTCCACTTGGAATGGAACAAATTTCGACCCACAAATTAAAGTGCTACAAACTACACACCGAGGGGCCCACATGCCATGAACAAATTTCGACCCATATACAAATTAAAAAATAAAGGACGAGGATCGAACATGCGACCACGGCCTTCAAGCCGCACGTCAATAGGCAACATACGTAGAACAACAATGTTTGTTGTACCTCCCTTTGTTCACATAATGTTTTATATTACCACAGCCTATTTAATGGATAACATGTAATATTATTTTTAGTACTATTCGCCTTCACTTACTGGTGGGTTCCATGTGTGCTCTCTCTCTCCTCCCCTTATGCGTTTATACGCACGCGCAAACACGAAGAACTCGCGGGCGATGTTGCCGTTGACCATATCTGGACGCGTTCACAAGTTACGGCACCAGTTTCACTTGCTAGCAGCACTAGTCAGTGTGTACGTGCAATGCACACTAATTTGGAAGTATATTAAGTGCATGCGGATATTAAGTAGGATATTATTTGCGTGTCATTATGTGATTAGCACTATTTTTGGCATGAAATTAACTGCACGCTAAACTTGTTGAGTGCTCGACATTGAAGCAGTCTAGGTCGTTGGATGACAAACATGTGGCTTGATGATGTTTTATATTTAATTTGATACGGCTCTAGCAGAACATTTAATCGATCAAACCATAGATTTCGTTCAGTCTGACTCCGACTTTAAATTATACGACGATCGATCTAAAATAAACGGAAATGATAAATGTTCAGATTTTAAGCATGGCAATCCGAATGTTTTTCATGGCAAATTTAGATTACGTGGCGGCGGCGGGGGCATCTTGCGGTGGGAAGCGGCTCTTCTGTTGTGCTCTGTATGTCGTCGGACCACTGACCGACGGCGACGGCGGCGCCTCGCACTGTTGTTGGCGTACTCCTGGACATTGGCCTAGCTTCAAGGAAGGCCAAAATGTTCTGGACTTCGGAGCGAGTCAACTGGCGGGAGGAGGCGACTGACGTTGGTGCAAGGAAGCGGTCGACGGCGGCCATCCATGCCGCTGAGGGGGGCACTGGCACCCGTGCAGAGACAGGCGTTGTCAACGGCGCGGCGGAGACATTCGTGTGCACGGGCACCTGCATGGGCGCGCACGTCAGTGCACGCGCAGGCGCATGCGCTGGCAGGGGCACGGGCACCGGCACGGGCGTGCGCGTCAGTGCACGCGCAGGCGCATGCACTGGCAGGTGCACGGGCGCGTGAAAGTCGGCGGGGACCTCGTGGAACCCCGTGGCATCAAGCTCGGCGACAATGTGCGGCTCCCAGTCCATCAATGCCACGGGGATGGGCGCTGGCGCAGTCGGGGCGACGGGAGACGGAACGGGAGTGGGGACAAGCGCGGCGTCTTCCCGCAGGGCCAGTTCAAGCTCGTCCCAAAGCGCCTTATGTTGTTGAGACTCCGGCTGGGTGTCTTCCTCAGGAAACTGGAAGACTAAGGGCAGACCATCGTGATGCGGCATGGCGTACGTTTAGGTCAGGCTGGTTGGAGGTAGACGACAGGAGAATCGGAGAGGAAGAGAGAAGATTGTAGCGATACCGGGTAGTGCGGGGTTGATTTTAAACTGCGGCGCTAGCGACATTAAGTGGGAGCAGTTGGGACGAAGGTGGGCGGCGGAGCCTGGTCAAAGGGCTCGCCTCCCGGTGAGCCTGCACAGCGGTCTGCTCGCATGCCTCCCTGTCAGCCGGCGCAACGGTCTGCTCGCACGCCTCCCGTCGACTCACACGCTTGCTCGGACGGCACCTGCCGATGAGAAGCGGGACTCGCGGCGGCACGTAAACGCCCACCGTTTCAATAGTGAAAGCGTTCGCCTTAACGTGACAGGTCTTTGTTCCAAAATACCTTGGCTCTTCATTTGTGCAACTTGTCATAAGCAGCTTGTCTCAAATTGAAGAAAAAAATTACGAAGTAATATTTGTGCCATATCACGTGACCAAGAATTTATGGTCACTTTTGGGTTTTCTGAAATTTAAGATCCAGGATTCGAAACAATATCATAACCTGCATCATGCAATAAATTTTCAAGCCATACATCTGTCCTGTTGTATTTCTTAAGAAAGGATTTGGTCAAACATTTTGCTTAGTTAGACTTCAGACAAGTTATATATGCAGAGTAAAAGGATAATCCCTCCGTACGAGTGCATTGCTGATATATTAACTCAAGTACTAGGCACGAACAAACGGGCTCAATTCTGTGCTCATCCTGGTGTATTAGTAGTAGTACTAGGCAATGCAGTTGACGGGTGACCTTGGCGAGCGGCGACCGAGGGAATTGAACTGTGCTCGGCATGGTAGGTAATGTTGTCTAGTTACTAAAGCATCCCTCCGTTGTTCATCGGTAGTCATTATGGACCGGGGACATGAGGGGAATTTCCTAGGGCTGGAATTCTGGCCGCCAGATATTTCGACTCGAAACGCGGAGGCTCGACTGGTTAGGGTTGCCTGATGTGCATACCACGCACGCCACCAGAAGGACACGTGCCCGGTTTTTTTATTTTTTATTTTTTAGGATCAACACGAGCCAAGGTCTGGCTGGTATGTCGTTGGGTCCTACCATTCGAGAATATGAAAGGAACCTTTTGAATTGCCGAACGAATCTATGTGTATTACAATGCCCGTATTTTCCTTGCAAATACCAATCTCAACGTGGTAATTGATTTATGACGAGTTGTTGAATTAGAGTGAGTTTGTGATATAGTGATCTCAACGTGGATTTCACATTTCATGGTATCCCTAGTAAGTTTTTCAATGCAAATTCAAATTTAAAAGATGAGCAATATGGAGGTGAGAAAACTTTGTATGTATCAAGCATATGACCACACACACACACACACACAGAGACACCCACAAACGAACACAACAACAATCCAATAAGTATAGTGCATCTATTTTTCCAAACCATGCATGTATGACACGAATTCAAAAATACTCCTTCTGTTCCAAAATATTAGTCTTTTAGAGATTTCAACAAGTGACTACATACGGAGCAAAATGAGCGAATCTACACTCTAAAATATGTCTATATACATCCGTATGTGCCAGTCCATTTGAAATCTCTAAAAAGACTAACATTTAGGAACGAAGGGAGTAAAATTTAAGACATGTGTGGTCCTCAATTCAATATTTAAAATGAACATGAAACTGAAACATGAATATTAAGTCTAGTACTATAGTACATGCAAATGTTGTGTTTAATTAGGCAGAGCTATGATTGTCGGGGGTCAACCCCTCGACCTTAGATAAAATTGTGAAGCTTTGTTTAGGATTGTTTAGATTATATTTGTCCCCACCCTCCCAACCACCGATTGGTTGTGCACCCCCACCCCTCTTCCCCGGGAGAATATCATGTGCCCCCATACCTTAGATGCTATATGCCGATACGAGTTGCTTGGAGCTTGTAGATCTGAGATATAACAGCTCACATGATGTCTTAATATTTTTACAGGAACCTTGATGAGTTTGAGAATTGCACACAATTTGTACAAAAACTACTCAGATGCCCTTGGATCCCATATCCAACGACCTCGAAGCTCGTATCACCGTAGCATCTAAGATGAAGGAGGACATCATATTCTCCTGTATGTAAGAATATCGTGTGCTACCACACCTTAGATGCTTTGGTGATACAAGCTCTTCGGAGCCGTTGGATTTGTGACCCAACACCTCCTCGGTGGTTCGAATGGTTTTTTGCAGAAAAGCCCCCAAATAGTTCGGCCACTGCTTACAAGCACAAAGACTGCTCAGATGCCATTGGATCTCAGATCAAACGACCTCGAAGCTCATATCACCATAGCATCCAAGCTGCGAGAGCACCTTATGTTTTCTCGCACGGGAGAAGATGAGGTGCTCCCGCACCGTAGATTCTATGGTGATACGAGTTCACGGAGATCTAACGGCCCACAATAGGAGGTTTGAATGTTTTTGCAATATACGGCTGAGAGAGTTTGGGAATTGCGCAGAAAGTACAGGTACTACGCATGTGCCAGCTGATCACTGATCATACGACCTAGATGCTCATATCACCGTAGCAGGTAATTAAGCTACCGGGAGCACCTAATATGAGCAACGGGGAGCCGTTGGATCCAAGATGCAGCGGCACACACGAGGCCTGCATGTTTTATTTGCAAAAAAACCTTTGGAGAGTTTGGAAATTGTGCATAATTACAAAGACTACTCCCAAGCCATTGGATCTCACTTCCAACGGTGTAAAAACTCGTATCACCATAGCATCTAAGCTGTGGGGTGGATGTGATATTCTATGCCGCTGTCATTTTTGTTCGTAAACTTGCAAAATACGTGTAACTCGTGCCGTTACTTGTTTAACCGCGCAAAGTGTTTGTTCAAAAAAACCATCCTACACTGAAATATCGGAACAACACACGGGGGTCCCACTTGTCATTAATCAAATTTGGACCTAAAACTAACAAATCTGAAAGACGAGATTCGAACTGGCAACTTGGACTACAAAGCATAAGTCGATAGCCTGAAACAAGAATGGTTCTTGGCTTTGTCCCATAACTTGATTTTATACAGTATTAAGTTGAGTAGAGTAGAGGGAGTGCCTCGTCAACACGTGCATGACCGTTGACTCACTGATGTCTACTATGCAACCTTCTTCTTGTAGACGTTGTTGGGCCTCCAAGTGCAGAGGTTTGTAGGACAGTAGCAAATTTCCCTCAAGTGGATGACCTAAGGTTTATCAATCCGTGGGAGGCATAGGTTGAAGATGGTCTCTCTCAAACAACCCTGCAACCAAATAACAAAGAGTCTCTTGTGTCCCAACCACACCCAATACAATGGTAAATTGTATAGGTGCACTAGTTCGGCGAAGAGATGCTGATACAAGTGCAATATGGATGGTAGATATAGGTTTTTGTAATCTGAAAATATAAAAACAGCAAGGTAACTAATGCTAAAAGTGAGCACAAACGGTATTGCAATGCTAGGAAACAAGGCCTAGGGTTCATACTTTCACTAGTGCAAGTTCTCTCAACAATAATAACATAACTGGATCATATAACTATCCCTCAACATGCAAAAAAGAGTCACTCCAAAGTCACTAACAGCGGAGAACAAAGGAAGGGATTATTGTAGGGTACGAAACCACCTCAAAGTTATTCTTTCGAATCGATGTATTCAAGAGTTCGTACTAGAATAAGACCTTAAGACACATATCAACCAAAACCCTAATGTCACCTAGATACTCCAATGTCACCTCAAGTATCCATGGGTATGATTATACGATATGCATCACACAATCTCAGATTCATCTATTCAAACCAACACAATGTACTTCAAATAGTGCCTCAAAGTTTCTACCGGAGAGTCAAGACGAAAACGTGTGCCAACCCCTATGCATAAGTTCACAATGTTACGGAACCCGCAAGTTGATCAACAAAACATACATCAAGTGGATCACATGAATATCCCATTATCACCACAGATAAGCACATGCAAGACATACATCAAGTGTTCTCAAATCCTTAAAGACTCAATCCGATAAGATAACTTCAAAGGGAAAACTCAATCCATTACAAGAGAGTAGAGGGGGAGAAACATCATAAGATCCAACTATAATAGCAAAGCTCGTGATACATCAAGATCATGCCAAATCAAGAACACGAGAGAGATCAAACACATAGCTACTGGTACATACCCTCAGCCCCGAGGGTGAACTACTCCCTCCTCGTCATGGAGAGCGTCGGGATGATGAAGCTGGCCATCGGTGAGGGATCCCCCCTCCGGCAGGGTGCCGGAACAGGGTCCCGATTGGTTTTTGGTGGCTACAGAGGCTTGCGGCAGCGGAACTCCTGATCTAGGTTATTTTCTGGAGGTTTCTGTATATATAAGAGGTTTTGGCGTCGGGAACAAGTCAGGGGGGTCTCCGGGCTGTCCACGAGGCAGGGGGGCGCGCCCAGGGGTGGGCCGCCCCTACCCTCGTGGGCAGCCCGGGACTCTTCTGGTCCATCTCCGATGCTCCGTGGGCTTCTTCTGGTCCAAAAATAAGATCCGTCAAGTTTCAGGTCAATTGGACTCCGTTTGGTTTTCGTTTTCTCCGATACTCAAAAACAAGGAAAAAATAGAAACTGGCACTGGGCTCTAGGTTAATAGGTTAGTCCCAAAAATCATATAAAATAGCATATAAATGCATATAAAACATCTAAGATGGATAATATAATAGCATGGAACAATCAAAAATTATAGATACGTTGGAGACGTATCAGCATCCCCAAGCTTAATTCCTGCTCGTCCTGGAGTAGGTGAATGATAAAAACAGAATTTTTGATGTGGAATGCTACCTAACATATTTATCATTGTAATTCTCTTTATTGTGGCAAGAATATTCAGATCCATAAGATTCAAGACAAAAGTTTAATATTGACATGAAAACAATAATACTTCAAGCATACTAACGAAGCATTCATGTCTTCTCAAAATTGTCGGCGTTCTGGGAACGGGGGTCCCAAGACTTGCCTGCCTGCGGCCCACAGTGTGGCCAAGCCAGCAGGCCGTACGATCCATCTTCATCAACAAGGCATCCAAGACCTTTGCGAGGGGCCAAACCTCGCGAGGCGGACGACGCAAGACCTTCTCAGGAGTGGCCTAGCCAGGCAGGCTCACGAGGAGCGGAAATATCCAGGTGGGCCCAACCTCACGAGGCTCTCGTGACGTGAGCCATGAAGATCGACACCAGGCGGGCGCCAGCGCACGCAGCGTCCTTGTTTCCTCTTTGGTGCTAAGAAGGCCAGCGCAGGCGAGGAGTACCGAGGCATCAGGCAAAGATTGCCTTATCGGTGCAACAAGACCAAGACCAGGAGGACGGCAAGATGGAGGTCATCGTGGAGCCCAAGACGGCGTCACCACCAGAGCCTTTTGCAGGCGAAGACCGCTTTTGTCAGGATAGCTTGTACTAGTTGTCCCCCTTCAAATTTGCCTGCCGTTGTTGGCTCCCTTCCCGCTCGATATTTGGGGAGAGGACCAGGGCCTATATAAGTAGAGCTAGCCACCACAGTGGGGGGACCGAGCAGTTCATCCAGCTCTCACCCGCTAGTTCACCAAGCAGAAGAACACCTCAACCTCAGGAGGCTGTTCTTCCCCTTGTACTGTTCTTCATCAGCCCAAGAGGCAATCCACCACCACCACACTGGAGTAGGGTATTACACCACAACGGTGGCCCGAACCAGTATAAATCTCATGTCTTTCTGTGTTGCGAGTTCATCGAGTTCGTCCGCGAGACCTTAGTGAGCTAGGGCGTAGATCGGTAGGAGGGAAAGACTTCGCGCGCACCCCAGAGTTTGAACCTTAAGGGTTTGCCGGAACCCCACATCCGACATTTGGCGCGCCAGGTAGGGGTACGCCGTAGCTTCCTTCTCGTCGATCCGTTGCTCCGTCGTCTCCATGGCGGACGC
Source organism: Triticum aestivum (assembly GCF_018294505.1). Lineage (NCBI taxonomy): Eukaryota > Viridiplantae > Streptophyta > Magnoliopsida > Poales > Poaceae > Triticum > Triticum aestivum. The sequence goes on from NC_057811.1 coordinate 118,846,409, forward strand.
TCGCCGTGCTCGAGCTGAGCGTCGGGCTGCCCTCACCGCCCGCGTTGCTCAAACGGCTCCCGTCGGCAGGCCACCTCGTCGTTCTCCGTCTCCCGCCGCCAACGCTGCCACCGGCCCGGCGAGGAACGAGCAGCAGGCGTCCTCATTGCATCCATCGGTGCGGCAAGACGGCCGCACCGCCACTCCGTCGCTGACCCCGGCCGGTTCTTCGTCTCATGCACGCCGCGCTCCTCGCGGCGAACGAGCTCCTGTGCTACCGCCCAGTTGACGACCTCTACAAGGAGTGGCTCGACCGCGTCGCCGAGCTCGTCCGCGCCGCAGGGGGCTCCCCGGCGCCGTCCCTCTCTCTGCCTCACCCTCAGCCAGCCACGGGCGACGAGGCTCATGGCGCGCCTCCACCACCTCTGCCCCAAGACGGTGCCTTGGCAGCAAGGCGCGCGGCCCCGCGGCGTGATCCACCACGCCCGGTGCCCGCGCGTGAAGAGAGAAGCTGCCAAAAAATCCCACGGCCGCGAGAAGCCGCACCCGCGCTCCCCGCGCCGCCTCGTCAAGACCGCGCACCACCTGTAGCGGTGCCGCGTGGACCTCGTCAAGACCAATCTCCACCTCCAAAGCGGGCCCCGGCAACCACGGCCGGCTGTCGCGCCTTCACCCCCGAGCTGTGTAGTGTCGCCTGGCCAGGCAAGTTCAAGCCAAATCTGCCTCCCCGCTACGACAGCACCGTCGATCCCGCGGAGTTCCTGCAGCTCTACGAGCTGAGCATCGAAGCAGCCAACGACGATGAGAAAGTCATGGCGAACTGGTTTCCCATGGCTCTCAAGGGGTGATAGCTCCTGGCTCCTGAACCTGCAGCACGGCTCGATCTCCTCCTGGGACGAGATGCGCGAGCGCTTCGTCGCCAACTTCCAGGGCACCCGCGACCGCCCGCCGGCCGCGGGCGACCTGCACCGCATCAAGCAACAGCCAGGGGAGACCCTCCAGAAGTACATCCAGTGCTTCAACAACACTCGCCTCAAGATCCCCAAGGTCATGGACGAGGCCATCATCTCCGCGTTCTCCGACGGCGTCCGTGACGTCAAGATGAAGGAAGAGCTTGCTATCCACGAGGAGCTTTGCACGTCTCAAGAGCTGTTCAACCTGGCGACTAAGTGCGCAAGAGCTGAGGAGGGGTGCCTCTCCCTCCTCGAGCTGCCAGCTGCGGGAGCAGAGGAGAAAAAAGCCAAGGCCAAGGACGTGAAGCGCAAGGAAGCGGCAGTGCTCGCAGCGGAGCCCGACACCAAGCAGGGCAGAGATCAGCCTGAGTCATGCAAGAACAGCCGACCGTTCTGCGCCTTCCACAACCTGAACACCCACAACACCAATGACTGTCAAGAACTCAGAGCCATACGAGAAGGACGCTTCGGTTGATGCCCCAAGCGTAGCGACCGGGGCTACGTCCGTGGAGGAGGACGTGGAGCCGGACGCTGGGACGACCGTGGCCCGTGCCAGGAGTGGCGCGACAGGCCTCGTGAGGACCGCCGGCAAGACCATCCTCGCGAGGGCGCCTGGAGGGACCAGCCTCGTGAGGATCGCCCTCAGGGCAACGCCGGTCTTCCCCCGCTGCCGCCACCACCAAGAAGGAACGACGATCACCACCAGGACGAGGGGGCTAGGGGCTTCTAGGAGCCGCGTGCAATCGCATGCATCTTGGGCGGCGCGCAGGCCCCAGCCTCACAACGCATCTTCAAACAGTTCACTCGTGAAGTGAACGCGGTGCTCCCCAAGCTCGAGGCCACGCACCCGCTCAAGTGGTCCCAATGCGCCATCACTTTCAACTCGACAGCTCAGCTCAAGTGCGCGGCCACCGCTGGCGCCCTCCCGATGCTGTGCTCCCCAGTCATCAGCAATGTGCAAGTTACCAAGACCCTCATCGATGGTGGTGCAGGGCTCAATGTCCTGTCCGTCGACACGTTCGACAACCTCCTAGTGCCATATGAGCAGCTCCAGCCTACCAAGCCTTTCTCGGGAGTGACCGACGGTTCCACCACACCGATAGGGCAGGTTCGCCTGCCAGTCACCTTCGGAGAGTGCAAGAACTACCGCACCGAGCTCATCGACTTCGACGTCGCGCACATCCGCCTGCCGTACAATGCCATCCTCGGGTATCCAGCACTGGCCAAGTTCATGGCAGTCACCCATCACGGCTACAACGTCCTCAAGATGCCGGGAAGCGGTGGAATCATCACGGTCCCATGTGAAGAAAGGGATGCGGTGTGCTCCCTCGAGCGCGCCTTCCAAGCTGCAGCAATCAACGACCCCGACAGCAGAAGTGAGGGCCCTCCGGAGGCCATCCCCAAGAAGAAGCAGCTGCGCCGTGCAGGACCTCACGAGGATGGCGTCGCGGCTGGAGCCTCGTCAGGATCAGCATCCGTCCCAGGGGCGCCTCCCTCCATCGCATAGGAAGGCGCGTCGGGCGCCCTCCTCAGGCAGGGCTCGGAGGCTCTCTTCTGGAGGGCCTCAGACCTTGCCAACCTCACGAGGTAGGCGCTTGGGCATCACTTGGAGGCGTGCTTCGCGGCACGACTCCCTCAGGAGAACACAGGGCAAGGAGTGCCCACCACTCAGGAGTTCATCGCCAAGACCACTCAGGAACTGCAAGACACAAGAGCCATGCGCGGCAACAGCCGCTCACAAGGCGCAGCTCCCCATCCAGGCGAGGATGCCGGGCTGCGGGTCTGCATCGACGTCCCAGGGCTCAACAGGGCCGCATCTCAGGAGCTTTTCTAGCCTTCGCGCGTGGGCCGTTGCGAGGGTCCGCCACACAACTACGTTCGCATGCCCTTCGGCTTGCCGAGCGTGGCGTCAGCTTATCAGTGCAACATGCGGCGCGTCCTGGCGGCTCAGGAGGCCAGGTACCACGCCGTCCTGGAGGAAATGGAGACGGTCTTCAAGGAACCCCCCGAGCCCCCAGAGCCTCCCGAGGCTCAGGGCCCTGGTGGTTCGTGAGGAGCCACTCCTTCGACGCACGCCTTCAGCTGCACCAACTCTACTTCGTCTACAGAATCAGGTGACATCTTCCAAGCTTGTTTAGCTGGGAGCGCCCCTCGGGCTGCATTATTCCCAGGCCGCATGGGTCCGTCCCTGTGGCATGTACCCCTTTTGCTTATGTCTTTAGCTTACCTTGCTGGGGGCGCCCCTCGGGCTGCATCATCCCCAAGCCGCTTGGGCTGGACCGAGTGGCATGTATCTTCCTGCATTTACCCAAGCTGATTTTCCTCCCATGCTTAACCTGCCTACGGTTATCACCTGCTCCATCATTGCCTCCCACGGGGCCTCCTCACAGGCACGGTGCTGGTGCATGGGTCCGTCCCTGCCACGCCGACAAATCTGAGCGGTCGAGCTCTGGCTCGCGGCACGCCCCGCGCACGTCACCTCACCAGGCCCTCAGTGCCTTCACCTCATCTCAAAGCAACCAGCGGCAGGCTGGCAGCTATAACGGCAAACATGTTTCTTCTTGTGCCTGTTCACATGGATCCCATGGGGAGGATAGCAGGCGGCACCGCGAGTCTCCTTTTCTCTCGTGCAATTCACTTGCACGTTAAAGGGGGGGGGCTCCTGAGCATCACGACTCAGGAGCTCTTACTGGCTCTCCAGCCCTCACCCCCTGGCCTCGACCACGGCATCGCGACCTGGCATACCAGCGACGGCTGAGCTCGCTCGAGGGCCAGGACCTGAGGACGTAGAGCACTAAGGAGAGCATGGGAGGTGGGAAACTCGTATGGGCCGGCCTAGCTATGCTGCACAAGCTGGCGCGCAGGCCTAGCGCACCACCAGGAATCGCCGCGAAGTCAACAAGATAAGCCCCGCTCTCGGATTGGTTAAATGTTGGGGCCTAAGGGTCACCCTCACCGCAGCCCCGTTGCGGCCACGTCGACTCTCTTTCTTGCCTTACCATGGCTGCTTGAGCGCTAAGGGGGACCTCCTGAGCATCACGCCTCAGGGGCTCTTACTGGACCTCGGGCCGCACACCTCCTGGCCTTGACCACAGCACGCGACCTGGCATACCAGCGACGGCTGTAGCCTGCCTGGGGACCGGGACCTGACAGCGTAGAGCAACAAGCTATCACGAGGGAAGAAAGGGGGGACCGAGCCTTAACGGGACATGCGTTTACCAAACTTTCATAACGGGGAAGATGAGCGCAAAAGACATTACAGATCCCTTACACGCCCCCACGGGGTACTTCATGATTCTTCACAGGGAACAAAAGCTAGAACTAAGAGGGATCCTATCTACACCCTCCCGTGGTGGACGCCATCATCAACAGTGGGCCACGGGAGGCCGGCGCCAACCCCATCCAGATCAACGGCGTTGACGGCCGGACACCGCGGCTCTGCTCCGAGCGCGGCGAGAGCTCGGCGACACGTAGCTGTCGTCGCTCGTCTCCGGAGTCCCGTAGAGCTCAGGAGAGCTACCGGACTCCCAAGGGCTGCTGCTGCTGGAGTGGCCGTGAGCGGAGCGCGCGTCAGCCTGACACTCCCCTCCGGAGCAGCATTCCAGGCGGCGGCCCTCCGCATCAAAGACCTTGAAGAAGAGCATGGAGGCACCGTCGTACGCGAAGTGGATTGCGAGAGCGCCCCTCGTGCGGCAGACCCGCGCGACCTTGCCCCAGCCGCGAGTCATGAAGATCTTGCCGGTGGGGACCGCTTCGATCTCTGCTCCGATCGCCGGAGTGTCGCAGTCGGTGTGCTGCAACGAGAGCTCGAGAGGCCCCCTTGGCGGCATCACGTCGGGGAAGAACCGCGGGAAGCGGATCCAAGAGCTTGGAGGCATTGGCGCCCAAAGCACAAGCTCGCGCGAGGAGTCCACGGCGTGGATTCCAGGGGCGACGGCGCGTGTCGCCGTGGCGCGGTGACCCCGGGCACGGCGCGGGCGACGCCGCTCGTCGTTCCGTCCGCCTGAGCCCCCGGCTCGGGCATACAAGGGTAGCGGATACCCTGGAGGAGACCGCTCGCACCAAGGCCTTGTCACCACCTGCATCGCCGCTTCATCACGGCGGTGGACCGACCTCTTCTTCGGCGGGAGCGGCCCCGGATCATCGCGGGGGGCCTTCCCCTTCTCTTCAGCAGAGAACCTTCTAATAGGCGCCATTGTTGTTAAGAGTGGAGCAAGGAGGAAGGAGCAAGCAAGCAAGGAAGAGATGGGCGACGGGGGCTCCGCCCCCTCCCCATTTATAGCAGAAGAAGGTCAACCGGCGCCTCCCACGACTGCAGGTAATGATGGTTTTCCTTGCATGTCGCAGGGACTTGTCAAGTCATGCAGTTGCCGAGGCAGCGTGGGGAAGCGGAGACGCCCACGTCCAATCAACCGCCACACGTCAACCGAGGCCGCATGCTTTGGGGGCCGCGGCGCTCCGTACTTGACCCTTGGCTTCGTCGCGAAGCCAAGCCCGAGCGCACCTTGGGCTCGGGGGCTACTGTGGGCATTCTGGGAACGGGGGTCCCCAGACTTGCTTGCCTGCGGCCCACGGCGTGGCCAAGCCAGCAGGCCGGACGACCCATCTTCATCAACAAGGCATCCAAGACCTTCGCGAGGGGCCAAACCTCGCGAGGCGGACGACGCAAGACCTCCTCAGGAGTGGCCTAGCCAGGAAGGCTCACGAGGAGCGGAGATATCAAGGCGGGGCCAACCTCATGAGGCTCTCGTGACGTGAGCCATGACGATCGACACCAGGCGGGCGCCAGCGCGCGCAGCATCCTCGTTTCCTCTTTGGTGCTAAGGAGGCCAGCGCAGGCGAGGAGTACCGAGGCATCAGGCAAAGGTTGCCTTATCGGTGCAACAAGACCAAGACCAGGAGGACGACAAGACGGAGGTCATCGTGGAGCCCAAGACGACGTCACCACCAGAGCCTTTTGCAGGCGAAGACCGCTTTTGTCAGGATAGCTTGTACTAGCTGCCCCCTTCAAATTTGCCCGCCATTGTTGGCTCCCTTCCCGCTCGATATTTGGGGAGAGGACCAGGGCCTATATAAGTAGAGCTAGCCACCACAGTGGGGGGATCGAGCAGTTCATCCAGCTCTCACCCGCTAGTTCACCAAGCACAAGAACATGTCAACCTCAGGAGGCTGTTCTTCCCCTTGTACTGTTCTTCATCAGCCCAAGAGGCAATCCACCACCACACTGGAGTAGGGTATTACACCACAACGGTGGCCCGAACTAGTATAAATCTCGTGTCTTTCTGTGTTGCGAGTTCGCCGAGTTCGTCCGCGAGACCTTAGTGAGCTAGGGCGTAGATCGGTAGGAGGGAAAGACTTCGTGCGCACCCCAGAGCTCGAACCTTAAGGGTTTGCCGGAACCCCACATCCGACAAAAATAACATGGCCAAAGCAAGCTATCCCTACAAAATCATATAGTCTGGCTATGCTCTATCTTCATCACACAAAATATTTAAATCACGGACAACCCCGATGACAAGCCAAGCAATTGTTTCATACTTTTGATGTTCTCAAACTTTTTCAATCTTCACGCAATACATGAGCATGAGCCATGGACATAGCACTATAGGTGGAATAGAATGGTGGTTGTGGAGAAGACAAAAAAGGAGAAGATAGTCTCACATCAACTAGGCGTATCAACGGGCTATGGAGATGCCCCTCAATAGATATCAATGTGAGCGAGTAGGGATTGCGATGCAACGGATGCACTAGAGCTATAAGTGTATGAAAGCTCAACAAAATAGACTAAGTGGGTGTGCATCCAACTTGCTTGCTCATGAAGACCTAGGGAAATTTGAGGAAGCCCATCATTGAATATACAAGCCAAGTTCTATAATGAAAGATTCCCACTAGTATATGAAAGTGACAACATAAGAGACTCTCTATCATGAAGATCATGGTGCTACTTTGAAGCACAAGTGTGGTAAACGGATAGTAGCATTGCCCCTTCTCTCTTTTTCTCTCATTTTTTTGTTTTTGTATTTTTTTATTTGGGCCTTTTCTCCTTTTTTATGGACTCTTTTTTTCTTTTATTTTTTAATTTTTCGTCCGGAGTCTCATCCCGACTTGTGGGGGAATCATAGTCTCCATCATCCTTTCCTCACATGGGACAATGCTCTAATAATGATGATCATCACACTTTTATTTACTTACAACTCAAGAATTACAACTCGATACTTAGAAAAAAATATGACTCTATTTGTATGCCTCCAGCGGTGTACCGGGATATGCAATGAATCAAGAGTGACATGTATGAAAGAATTATGAACGGTGGCCATGCCACAAATACGATGTCAACTACATGATCATGCAAAGCAATATGACTATGATGAGCATGTCATAATAAATGGAACGGTGGAAAGTTGCATGGCAATATATCTCGGAATGGCTATGGAAATGCCATAATAGGTAGGTATGGTGGCTGTTTTGAGGAAGATATAAGGAGGTTTATGTGTGATAGAGCGTATCATGTCACGGGGTTTGGATGCACCGGCGAAGTTTGCACCAACTCTCAAGGTGAGAAAGGGCAATGCACGGTACCGAAGAGGCTAGCAATGATGGAAGGGTGAGAGTGCGTATAATCAATGGACTCAACATTAGTCATAAAGAACTCACATACTTATTGCAAAAATCTATTAGTTATCGAAATGAAGTACTACGCGCATGCTCCTAGGGGGATAGATTGGTAGGAAAAGACCATCGCTCGTCCCCGACCGCCACTCATAAGGAAGACAATCAATAAAAAAAATCATGATCCGACTTCATCACATAAAGGTTCACCATACGTGCATGCTACGAGAATCACAAACTTTAACACAAGTATCTCTCAAATTCACAACTACTCAACTAGCATGACTCTAATATCACCATCTTCATATCTCAAAACAATCATAAGGAATCAAACTTCTCATAGTATTCAATGCAATTTATATGAAAGTTTTTATTATATCCCTCTTGGATGCCCATCATACTAGGAATAAATTCATAACCAAAGCAAATTACCATGCTGTTTAAGACTCACAAAATGATATAAGTGAAGCACTAGAGCAAATGACAAACTACTCCAACAGATATAAGTGAAGATCACTGAGTAGTTAAATAATTATATAACTATGTGAAGACTCTCTAACATGAATTTCAAATCTTGAGATATTATTCAAACAGCAAGCAAACAAAACATAATGACATTTCAAGGATAGCACTCATCATGTGAAGAAGCAAAAACTTAGGCTCAACCGATACTAACCGATAATTGTTGAAGAAGAAAGGTGGGATGCCTACCGGGGCATCCCCAAGCTTAGATGCTTGAGACTTCTTGAAATATTATCTTGGGGTGGCTTGGGAATCCCCAAGCTTGAGCTTTTGTGTCTCCTTAATTCCTCTCATATCACGGTTTCCTAAATCTCGAAAGCTTCATCCACACCAAACTCAACAAGAACTCGTGAGATAAGATAGTATAAACCAATGCAAAAACCTTATCATTTTCTACTGTAACAAATCACTAAAATTATTATTCAACATTGCATACTAAATGCCTCTGCATATTTAATACTCCTATCCTCAAATAGAATCATTAAACAAGCAAACATATGCAAACAATGCAAACATAACAGCAATCTGCCAAAACAGTACAGTCTGTAAAGAATGCAAGATTCATCATACTTACCTAACTCCAAACATTATGAAATTCTACCACACTATAGAAAATTTATCAGAGCTCAATATGCAAAAAAGTTTCAACATTTTATCATATTCTGACTTTTCTAGGGAAGTTTTGCAACAGCGGTAAACTTTCTGTTTTGAAACAGCAACATGTATACTTGCAAAATAAGCATGGTAAAGGCTATCCTTGACATTTTTAATAGAGATGCAAAACATTATTCTAAATAACAGCAAGCAAATACTAACAAAATAAAATGACGCTCCAAGCAGAACACATATCATGTGGTGAATAAAAATATAGCTCCAAGTAAAGTTACCGATGAACGAAGACGAAAGAGGGGATGCCATCCGGGGCATCCCCAAGCTTAGGCTTTTGGTTGTCCTTTAATATTACCTTGGGGTGCCTTGGGCATCCCCAAGCTTAGGCTCTTGCCACTCCTTATTCCATAGTCCAATAAATCTTTACACAAAACTCAACAGAAAACTCGTAAGCTCCGTTAGTATAACAAAATAAATCACCACTTAGGTACTGTTGTGAACTCATTCTAAATTCATATTGGTGTAATATCTACTGTATTACAACTTCTCTATGGTTCATACCCTCCGATACTACTCATAGATTCATCAAAATAAGCAAACAACACATAGAAAGCAGAATCTGTCTAAAACAGAACAGTCTGTAGTAATCTGTATCAAACGTATACTTATGGAACTCCAAAAATTCTGAACTAAATTGGTGGACCTGAGGAATTTGTCTATTAATATTTTTTAAAAAGAATCAACTTAAAAGCACTTTTCTGTAAAAATGACAGCTAATCTCGTGAGCGCAAAGTTTCTGTTTTTTACAGCAAGATCACATTAACTTTCATCCAAGAAGATCCTATAGGTTTTACTTGGCACTTTATTGAAACAAACGCTATAAAACATGATTAATACAGTAGCATAATCATGTGAACACACAAAAATAGTAGGGGTAAATATTGGGTTGTCTCCCAACAAGCGTTTTTCTTTAATGCCTTTCTAGCTAGGCATGATGATTTTAATGATGCTCGTATAAAAGATAAGAACTGAAACATAAAGAGAGCATCATGAAACACATGGAAAACACATTTGAGTCTAACCCACTTCCTATGCATAGGGATTTTGTGAGCAAACAACTTATGGGAACAATAATCAACTAGCATAGGAAGGCAAAACAAGCATAACTTTAAAACTTTAAGCACATAGAGAGGAAACTTGATATTATTGCAATTCCTACAAGCATATGTTCCTCCCTCATAATAATTTTCAGTAGCATCATGAATGAATTCAACAATATAACTATCACATAAAGCACTCTTTTCATGATGCATAAGCATAGAATTTTTATTACTCTCCACATAAGCAAAATTCTTATCATGAATAGTAGTGGGAGCAATCTCAACAAAATAACTATCATGTGAAGCATAATCCAATTGAAAATTAAAATCATGATGACAGGTTTCATGGTTACCTTTATTCTTTATAGCATACGTGTCATCACAATAATCATCATAGATAGGAGGCATGCTTTCATCATAATAAATTTGCACATCAAAACTTGGGGGACTAAAAATATCATCTTCATCAAACATAGCATCCCCAAGCTTGTGGCTTTGCATATCATTAGCATCATGGATATTCAAAGAATTCATACTAACAACATTGCAATCATGCTCATCATTCACATATTTTATGCCAAGCATTCTACGTAATTCTTCTTCTAGTACTTGAGCACAATTTTCCTTCCCATCATTTTCATGAAAGACATTAAAAAGATGAAGCATATGAGGCAACCTTAATTCCATTTTTTGTAGTTTTCTTTTATAGAATAGACTAGTGATAAAACAAGAAACAAAAAGATTCGATTGCAAGATCTAAAGATATACCTTCAAGCACTCACCTCCCCGGCAACGGCGCCAGAAAAGAGCTTGATGTCTACTATGCAACCTTCTTCTTGTAGACGTTGTTGGGCCTCCAAGTGCAGAGGTTTGTAGGACAGTAGCAAATTTCCCTCAAGTGGATGTCCTAAGGTTTATCGATCTGTGGGAGGCATAGGTTGAAGATGGTCTCTCTCAAACAACCCTGCAACCAAATAACAAAGAGTCTCTTGTGTCCCCAACACACCCAATACAATGGTAAATTGTATAGGTGCACTAGTTCGGCGAAGAGATGGTGATAGAAGTGCAATATGGATGGTAGATATAGGTTTTTGTAATCTGAAAATATAAAAACAGCAAGGTAACTAATGCTAAAAGTGAGCACAAACGGTATTGCAATGCTAGGAAACAAGGCCTAGGGTTCATACTTTCAGTAGTGCAAGTTCTCTCAACAATAATAACATAACTAGATCATGTAACTATCCCTCAACATGCAACAAAGAGTCACTCCAAAGTCACTAATAGCGGAGAACAAACGAAGAGATTACTGTAGGTTACGAAACCACCTCAAAGTTATTCTTTCGGATCGATCTATTCAAAAGTTCGTACTAGAATAAGACCTTAAGACATATATCAACCAAAACCCTAATGTCACCTAGTTACTCCAATGTCACCTCAAGTATCCGTGGGTATGATTATACGATATGCATCACACAATCTCAGATTCATCTATTCAAACCAACACAAAGTACTTCAAAGAGTGCCCCAAAGTTTCTACCGGAGAGTCAAGACGAAAACGTGTGCCAACCCCTATGCATAAGTTCACAATGTTACGGAACCCGCAAGTTGATCACCGAAACATACATCAAGTGGATCACGTGAATATCCCATTGTCACCACAGATAAGCACATGCAAGATACATCAAGTGTTCTCAAATCCTTAAATACTCAATCGGATAAGATAACTTCAAAGGGAAAACTCAATCCATTACAAGAGAGTAGAGGGGGAGAAACATCATAAGATCCAACTATAATAGCAAAGCTCGCGAGACATCAAGATCGTGCCAAATCAAGAACACGAGAGAGAGAGAGAGAGATCAAACACATAGCTACTGGTACATACCCTCAGCCCCGAGGGTGAACTACTCCCTCCTCGTCATGGAGAGCACCGGGATGATGAAGATGGCCACCGGTGAGGGATCCCCCATCCGCCAGGGTGCCGAAACAGGGCCCCGATTGGTTTTTGGTGGCTACAGAGGCTTGCGGCGGCGGAACTCCCGATCTAGGTTATTTTCTGGAGGTTTCTGTATATATATAAGAGGTTTTGGCGTCGAGAACAAGTCAGGGGGGTCTCCGGATTGTCCACGAGGCAGGGGGCACGCCCAGGGGGGTGGGCGCACCCCTACCCTCCTGGGCAGCCCGGGACTCTTCTGGTCCATCTCCGGTGCTCCGTCGGCTTGTTCTGGTCCAAAAATAAGCTCCATCAAGTTTCAGGTCAATTGGACTCTGTTTGGTTTTCCTTTTCTGCGATACTCAAAAACAAGGGGAAAACAGAAACTGGCACTGGGCTCTAGGTTAATAGGTTAGTCCCAAAAATCATATAGAATAGCATACAAATGCATATAAAACATCTAAGATGGATAATATAATAGCATGGAACAATAAAAAATTATAGATACGTTGGAGACGTATCACTCACTTACTGGTGGGTCCCAGGTCTACGATCTCTCTCTTCTCTCCATCATCTAACCTTAGCACGGGCACACACGAAGAGCGGCGCTCGCTTGCCATGGTGTTATTACAACTAAAAAAAGCTTGGAAAATAGAAGAATCGCCTGGAACAAGAGATGTTGTGGCTGGTCGAGACGGAGCTAACCACACCTATCCTCCGTGCCACGTTAGCATGATGAAGCTGTGTGGCTAGTGGGGTGTTTTCGACCGACTGGCTGGGTCCCGAGGTCGAACCATAGGTACTACTTCTGATACAGTATATTTTTACACGCACATTTTTCCTCCGTGCCGAGACATGGCACACCCTACCGCGCGGTTTCGGGGTCCTCCCTGGTGGTGCACGCATATATTCTTCCTGACGTGGGACGCCCTACCGCGCGTTTTCGTCGAAGCAAGTAAATGAGTTGTGAAATCACGAAAGACCACCTTTCCCGCCGAGTACATCAGTGAAGCACGGTGTCTAGCTAGTTGGGCTAGTTCGACGGATTAGCTAGGCCGCCGCCACATTTGTTTTTTCACCCCTTTTTTATCTACTTGCCGGCAGGTAAATTTAAATATCCACCGCGGCGTTGCTCTGGTGTTTGGGTGCGATAGGATTTTTAATTTTTTGATTGTCGGGAGCAGGCACAACCGGATTTTTAATTTTTTGATTGACGGGAGCAGGCGCGGCAGCAATTAGTCATGATGACTCCGCCTGTTAAACCCACTGCTCCCTGATGTGAGAAGTCGTCGACTGGTGTTTTACCATGGTGAAAACCAAAAGATTCCCCGCTCCTCGGCTGGCTCCCTCCGCCTTCCCGTAGATTGCATTGCCTTTCAGCCGTTTTGCACCCTGCATCACCAATGTCGTGCACCTCGAGAAGCGAGGGACTTCGGTGGTGTTTAGGCGCCCTCTGCATGGGCATGTCCATGTCTCGGCACAACATGACCGTTGGATCAAACTCAGACGGTGCAGATCAGTCACTGTAGCAAAAAGTGTGTGGGTGTGTTTCGTTGCATTCTCATCTCAATATAGTTGTTTCCTCTTCGTGTATTTGTGTTAACCTACTAGTGTGGACTCATGCACCCTTCATGCACTCTGCCAAACACCCAAAAGTGGGTCGAGAAGGGAACTTTTGCTCCCATCCCGTGCACCCTTCATACACCCTGCCTAACACTATTTGTGCTTCATATGGTTCATGTTTCATGGAGTACTGTAGCACCGCACTCTCCGTGCGTTGTAGACCTAGTTCTGTTAACATTGATCTCACCGTTCATTCTCGACCGGACAGTCGAAAAAGCGGTACTATGTTACTACATTACTGTTCATATAGTTGACATGCCCACAACATCATTTGTTGTTGTCATATCTTACTACACTAGCAACAAGATTATGTAGTACTGACATATGAACCACTGCACATGCCTACTAGTAGGAGCACTATGTATGTTCAAGTGGCTGCCGTGTTTCGCACTCCTCCGTCGTAAGAGTGGAAACGCTTGCTGTAATCATTTTTTTCTTCAGAAAAACAGTGGACACGCTCTACCATGCGGATCCTCCTCCAGCCATGCACTAAATTACTCACTTTCGCCGACGTGTGGGACAGCCAGTATCGGGGTCCACCAGCCATGCACTAAATTACTCCGTAGTAGAGTGACGGTAGACTACCCCGATCGAAGCGCCGCAGTAATGCCCAATGAGCCATCAAATCACAAAACCCCCTCCTTTCCTGCAGTAAGTTGGACGGACGAAGCGACCATCATTTCACTCTTCTCTCTCAGCTTCCTCTCTACCCAACTCGCTTCTCCCTCATCTTGTTCCTCATTTCTTCAAGAAAACCCCGACCTCCTTCTGCCATTGTTCTTCTCTCCCAAAGAAGGAAAGGTGAGCGCATCAATGGTGTTGATTCTGGACAAGGCCCGGTCTTGCAACCCCGAGACTGATCCTATAACTCCCTCTCTGTTCTTCTTTTGGGTTTGTGATTATGGTTTCTTTTCTTTTATTTCTATTTGACAGTTTCTTGATGGACGCTGGAGCACCGGCCGAAGTGATGTCTATGGCTCTAGCCAAAACCGTCGAGGCTCATGGTACGAAGAAGCGCAAGCACCCCGCCGAGACTACCGCAGACCAGCTCAAAGCCATCGCCCTGTCCAAGCCCCCCTCTCCGGGATCCCTCATTAAGCAAGTCCAGGTAATATCTCTTCTTGACGATCTTTTTCTCGATCTTGATCGTGTTTTTTCATCTAACACGCAGTACTAGTACTAGTAGTACAACTTTCTGGGTGATCTTGCATCTGATTTTTGTGTGCCAAATGACGGTTCTAAATTCCTCTTTTGACCAAAACATGCGAGAGGTTGACACTGATTTCTTATAGATTACTTTCAACTACTCCCTCTGTCCCAAATTTCTTGTCTTAGATTTGTCTAGATACGGATGTTTCTAATACTAAAATGTGACTTGATACATCCGTATCTAGGCAAATCTAAGACAAGAATTTTGGGACGGAGGGAGTACTTTATGAACATCAATGCTACCTTTGAAGAGGGTATATTTGCCTCGGTAACTTGTGTTATGGATATTGCAAGTTGCAAGTAATCCCTCTGCTCTCATGCCTTTGAAGACATGTTCTAGTGTCTTTGTTCACTCATTTCTGTGCGTATATGTAGTCATATATGGAGTATAATATCGAAAATCATCTTATATTTTTGAACGGAGGTAGTAATAAAATATGGTTTCTGTTTGAATTAGAACCAGGTCCAAGGTGGAGATGAAGTTCTCAAAGTCATTCCTTGTGAACTGGAAGACCTTAGGATGAGTTCTACTGCTAAACTATCCAGCTGATGTGTCCTTGTCACCACGTGTCCTGAACTAGTGTTTTCCTGTAGCATTGTTGTCAGGCGTGTTCTCGAGGTCGTACTTGACCACAATAATTTCCTGTCTGTGCCTTCGATTACGAAGGGTGTGGTTCTTGTAAAGCTTCCCAACAAATCTGATGCGGCATGTCTTCATTATCATGTTTATGAGTGGAAAGACCACTCTGTTAGGTTCTCCAAGGTTGACGAGATGCTGATGGTGCATGTAGACATCTCTCACGAAGTCCATGGCATAGTCAGTTATGCGGGGTTCATCCCGTAGGTCGGTGGCAAGAAATAGTCTGTAGAGTTTAATTAGTGCAACTTTGCTTGTCTGTAGTAAGTACTATTGTTCAGTACTTGATTTGTGTTTGTGAACCCTGTATTGTTTATTAGTACTGCCGCTTTTGGTGTGTGGTCAGTCCTGAGAACGGTCTATGTTAATGTCTATCCACTCAATTCAGTCTGTATATTTTGAAGTATCCAGATCATCTTTTTTGTGAGGACGGTTTATCAATTATGGTTACACTCCAATATCTGTATGCATTGCAGGGTTTATCGCACCCACCAGGATTTCCAGTCCCATGGATGTTCGGTCCATACGATTTGTCACGACCTTTGGACTGTCCTGCTTGTGGGAGTAGGCGAGGCCCCTGCATGCCACCTGTAGTTGGACGATCAATCTTCTGTTTAGTACTTCAACATAGTGATTTCCTGGTAAGGATTCACTCGTGTCACATCAAGTAAATCTTATTGATTTACTGTCTAAATCTTATTGAGCACCGGCAGTTGCTCTAGCACTGACAGCGGCAGCAGCTCAGTCTGCTCCAGCTGAGGATTGGGCACCGACCGCGTCAGCGGATCAGGCTGATCTATCGGAGGATCGGGCATTGACACCGGCACCTGCTCCGACACCGGCACCATCTCTACAAGGAGCACCATCTCCGGCAGCAGCAGCGGCTTCGGCACCTGCACCAACACTTGCACTTGCATCTTCTCCGGCCCGTGGAATGGCAGCCGAACGAGCAGTTGCACCAGCAACAGACTGGGCTGCAGTTCGCACTTCATATACCAAAGTCCTTACAAAAACCGACATGTCCACCTTCTTGGTAAGCATTGGCCGCCCAAGTGTTTCGTTCTTTTTTCTTTCCATGTTGTTTCGCATGATTCACTGTGTTGATCTAACTATTTGGGTATGTCTTCTTTTTTGCAAACAGAGAATTTCTAGAGCAACTAGGGAGTCGTTCAACAATCCGGGCGACATTGGCCAAGCTTCTCTTACCATGCGCAGCCTTGGTGTGAATGAACCTGCTCAATATACCGTAAGTACAAAGGATGGTCGCATGATGATTGATGCTAAAGGATGGTCAAGGTTCAAATCTAAATCATGTCTTGCGGTAGGGGATGATCTCAAAATCGAACTTTCTCGGCAAGGAGAGCTGGTCCAAATCAACTTTGAAATTCTTCAGTAGCAGCATGCAACTGCCGAACTGATCTATCCTCTGAGAGATTTTGATGTAATAATCTGGCATGGTGAAACAAGTGTCCTGTGTGTATAAGTAATACGACAATATTATTTATCACATGGTATATCGTTGATAGAATTGCAACTCTCATTGCTGGTTAGGAACTGTCGTTCGATTTCATTCCAACAACTGCCGTGCTTTATTCAATTTTGTGTATTTGCCTTGCGACAGCATCTAAAACCTGCGCCGTACCGATCGCTTGCAATATGAAAAATGCTGAGGTAGAACACATGGGCCCTCAAACATGCAGGGTGGGCCTGCGGCCCAAAGTCCAGAACCGTGAGCCTGTCTGAGTATTATATTCTCAGCTGAACCCCCATAATGCCCGTGCGTTGCACGTAACATCAAGATGCATTTGTATGAGTATTTTATCTTGTGAGAGAAAATGATGAACGAGGGAAGGCATTATTTGCAAATGTGGAGAGGTGTGTGTTGGGGAACATAGTAATTTAAAAAATTTCCCTACGCACACGCAAGATCATGGTGATGCATAACAACGAGAGGGGAGAGTGTATCCACGTACCCTCGTAGAATGAGAGGGGAGAGTGTGTCAAATGTAGAAACTTTATTTTCTTCTTACGATGATTTTCCACTTCACTATGAAATTCTTTGAACTTTTCAAATGTTTCAAACTTATGTTAAATTAAGTAGATATACCCATATCTGCTCAAATCATCCGTGAAGGTGAGAAAATGACGATACCCGCCGCGAGCCTCAATATTCATCGGACCACACACATCAGTATGTATGATTTCCAATAAATCTGTTGCTCGCTCCATTGTTCTAGAGAACGGCGTTTTAGTCATCTTGCCCATGAGGCATAGTTCGCAAGTACCAAGTGATTCATAATCAAGTGATTCCAAAAGTCCATCAGTATGGAGTTTCTTCATGCGCTTTACACCAATATGACCTAAACGACAGTGCCACAAATAAGTTGCACTATCATTATCAACTCTGCATCTTTTGGCTACAACATTATGAATATGTGTATCACTACTATCGAGATTCAATACAAATAGACCACTCTTCAAGGGTGCATGACATAAAAGATATTACTCATATAAATAGAACAACCATTATTCTTAGATTTAAATGAATAACCGTCTCGCATCAAACAAGATCCAGATATAATGTTCATGCTTAACGCTGGCACCAAATAACAATTATTCAGGTCTAAAACTAATCCCGAAGGTAGATGTAGAGGTAGCGTGCCGATGGTGATCACATCGACTTTGGAACCATTTCCCACGCGCATCGTCACCTCGTCCTTAGCCAATCTTCGCTCAATCCATAGTCCCTGTTTCGAGTTGCAAATATTAGCAACAGAACCAGTATCAAATACCCAAGTGCTACTGCGAGCTCTAGTAAGGTACACATCAACAACATGTATATCACATATACCTTTGTTCACCTTGCCATCCTTCTTATCCGCCAAATACTTGGGGCAGTTTCGCTTCCAGTGACCAGTCTGTTTGCAGTAGAAGCACTTAGTCTCAGGCTTAGGTCCAGACTTGGGTTTCTTCTCCTGAGCAGCAACTTGTTTGCCGTTCTTCTTGAAGTTCCCTTTCTTCTTCCCTTTACCCTTTTTCTTGAAACTGGTGGTCTTGTTGACCATCAACACTTGATGCTCCTTCTTGATTTCTACCTCCACAGCTTTTAGCATCGCGAAGAGCTCGGGAATTGTCTTATCCATCCCTTGCATATTATAGTTCATCACAAAGCTCTTGTAGCTTGGTGGCAGTGATTGAAGAATTCTTTCAATGACACTATCATCCGGAAGATTAACTCCCAGCTGAATCAAGTGATTGTTATACCCAGACATTTTGAGTATATGTTCACTGACAGAACTATTCTCCTCCATCTTGCAGCTATAGAACTTATTGGAGACTTCATATCTCTCAATCTGGGCATTTGCTTGAAATATTAACTTCAACTCCTGGAACATCTCATATGCTCCCTGACGTTCAAAACGTCGTTGAAGTCCCGGTTCTAAGCCGTAAAGCATGGCACACTGAACTATCGAGTAGTCATCAGCTTTGCTCTGCCAGACGTTCTTAACATCGTCAGTTGCATCTGCAGCAGGCCTGGCACCCAGCGGTGCTTCCAGGACGCAATTCTTCTGTGCAACAATGAGGATAATCCTCAAGTTACGGCCCAGTCCGTGTAATTGCTACCATCATATTTCAACTTTGCTTTCTCAAGGAATGCATTAAAATTCAACGGAACAACAGCACGGGCCATCTATCTACAACAACATAGGCAAGCAAAATACTACCAGGTACTAAGTTCATGATAAATTTAAGTTCAATTAATCATATTACTTAAGAACTCCCACTTAGATAGACATCCCTCTAATCATAAGTGATCACATGATCCATATCAACTAAACCATAACCGATCATCACGTGAGATGGAGTAGTTTTCAATGGTGAACATCACTATGTTGATCATATCTACTATATGATTCACGCTCGACCTTTCGGTCTCAGTGTTCCGAGGCCATATCTGCATATGCTAGGCTCGTCAAGTTTAACCCGAGTATTCTGCGTGTGTAAAAATGTCTTACACCCGTTGTAGATGAACGTTGAGCTTATGACACCCGATCATCACGTGGTGTCTCGGCACGATGAACTTTGGCAACGGTGCATACTCAGGGAGAACACTTTTACCTTGAAATTTAGTGAGAGATCTCTTATAATGCTACCGTCAATCAAAGCAGAATAAGATGCATAAAGGATAAACATCACATGCAATCAATATAAGTGATATGATATGGCCATCATCATCTTGTGCCTTTGATCTCCATCTCCAAAGCACTGTCATGATCACCATCGTCACCGGCGTGACACCTTGATCTCCATCGTAGCATCGTTGTCGTCTCGCCAACTATTGCTTCTATGACTATCGCTACCGCTTAGTGATAAAGTAAAGCAATTACAGGGCGATTGCATTGCATACAATAGAGCGACAACCATATGGCTCCTGCCAGTTGCCGATAACTCCATTACAAAACATGATAATGTCATACAATAAAATTTAGCATCATGTCTTGACCATATCACATCACAACATGCCCTGCAAAAACAAGTTAGACGTCCTCTACTTTGTTGTTGCAAGTTTTACGTGGCTGCTACGGGCTGAGCAAGAACTGTTCTTACCTATGCATCAAAACCACAACAATATTTCGTCAAGTTAGTGATGTTTTAAACTTCACAAGGAACGGGCATAGCCACACTCGGTTCAACTAAAGTTGGAGAAACTGACACCCGCCAGCCACCTATGTGTAAAGCACGTCGGTAGAACCAGTCTCGTGTAAGCGTACGCGTAATGTCGGTCTGGGCCGCTTCATCCAACAATACCGCCGAACCAAAGTATGACATGCTGGTAAGCAGTATGACTTGTATCGCCCACAACTCACTTGTGTTCTACTCGTGCATATAATATCTACGCATAAACCTGGCTCGGATGCAATTGTTGGGGAACGTAGTAATTTCAAAAATTTCCCTACGCACACGCAAGATCATGGTGATGCATAGCAACGAGAGAGGAGAGTGTGTCCATGTACCCTCGTAGACCGAAAGTGGAAGCGTTATGACAACGCGGTTGATGTAGTCGTACGTCTTCACGATCCGACCGCTCCAAGTACCGAACGCAGGGCACCTCCGAGTTCAGCACACGTTCAGCTCGATGACGTCCCACGAACTCCGATCCAGCAGAGCTTCGCGGGAGAGTTTCGTCAGCACGACGACGTGATGACGGTGTTGATGATGCTACTGACGCAGGGCTTCGCCTAAGCACCGCTACGATATTACCGAGGTGGAATATGGTGGAGGGAGACACCGCACACGGCTAAGAGATCAATGATCAAATGTTGTGTCTCTAAGGGGTTCCCCCCTCCCTGTATATAAAGGAGTAGAGGAGGGGGAGGCGGCCGACCAGGAGGAGGGCGCGCCAAGGGGAGTCCTACTCCCACCGGGAGTAGGATTCCCCCCTTCCAAGTTGGAGTAGGAGAGGGAAAGGAAGGGAAGGAGGGAGGAAGGAAAGGGGGGTCGGCCCCCTTCCCAATTCGGATTGGGCTTGGGGGGGGCGCCCCCTCCTTTGCTCCTCTCCTCTTTTTTCCACTAAGGCCCAATAAGGCCCATATACCTCCCGGTGCTCCGGTATATTCCCGATCTCGCTCGGAACCATTCCGATGTCCAAATATAGTCGTCCAATATATCGATCTTTATGTCTCGACCATTTCGAGACTCCTCATCATGTCCATGATCATATCCGGGACTCCGAACTACCTTCGGTACATCAAAACACATAAACTCATAATACCGATCGTCACAGAACTTTAAGCGTGCGGACCCAACGGGTTCGAGAACTATGTAGACATGACCGAGACACGTCTCCGGTCAATAACCAATAGCGGAACCTGGATTCTCATATTGGTTCCTACATATTCTACGAAGATCTTTATCGGTTAAACCGCATAACAACATACGTTGTTCCCTTTGTCATCGGTATGTTACTTGCCCGAGATTCGATCGTCGGTATCTCAATACCTAGCTCAATCTCGTTACCGGCAAGTCTCTTTACTCGTTCCGTAATGCATCATCCCACAACTAACTCATTAGTCCCATTGCTTGCAAGGCTTATAGTGATGTGCATTACCGAGAGGGCCCGGAGATACCTCTCCGACAATCGGAGTGACAAATCCTAATCTCGATCTATGCCAACCCAACAAGTACCATCGGAGACACCTGTAGAGCACCTTTATAATCACCCAGTTATGTTGTGACGTTTGGTAGCACACAAAGTGTTCCTCCGGTAACCGGGAGTTGCATAATCTCATAGTCATAGGAACATGTATAAGTCATGAAGAAAGCAATAGCAGTAAACTAAAATGATCAAGTGCTAAGCTAACGGAATGGGTCAAGTCAATCACATCATTCTCCTAATGATGTGATCCCGTTTATCAAATGACAACTCATGTCTATGGCTAGGAAACTTAACCATCTTTGATTAACGAGCTAGTCAAGTAGAGGCATACTAGTGACACTATGTTTGTCTATGTACTCACACATGTATTATGTTTCCGGTTAATACAATTCTAGCATGAATAATAAACATTTATCATGATATGAGGAAATAAATAATAAATTTATTATTGCCTCTAGGGCATATTTCCTTCAGTGTGTGGGTACCTTTTTGCAAAATTGCCATAGTTTCCTTCCTATCCGTCAGATATAAATCACACAGCCTATATTGCAGGATGGCAGGCACACCATCAGCACCAACTCGTCTATGCTGTGTTAAAAACAACTCTGTTTTTTATAATTATATATGTTATATATATTCCCCTTGATTTTTCTTATGTATAAAGTTGTGATATAAAAGATTTGTATATTTCTTTACAAAGGGAGTATCTCTCTATCAAAAATATATTTATGTGTAACTAGTTACTCCTGTCTTTCTACTTCCTTTTGCTGATATGTGGGGCATCCGGCAATGGGGTCCATGTGCCATATGTACAAATTAGAGTGCACAACTGCACGGTAGACACACCCCGGTCGTAGCGCCGCAGTAATGCCCAATGAGCCATCAAATCACAAACCCCCCTTTCCAGCTTTAGCAGTAAGCTGGACGGACGAAGTGGCAATATTTCACTGGGCCTGAATCCCCTTCTCCCTCGTCTGCTTGTTCAGAGAAAACCCCCTCTCAGCGATTGCATAGGGTTTTCTCATGGAGAACCAGGTACGAATTCTTCATCCATCCCCGATAAATCCAAGTCCCTTGGTCGCGGGTAATCCTAGGATGGCAGCCGCCGCTGTTGATACATTTTTCTTCCTACTGAATCTAGTGTGTTTCATTTGCAGTGCCCAAAGTGTGAGGACCCTACAGGTTTCTGCGCCCTCGGTGAGATGCCGCACTTGTTCCTTCTCATCCTATCCGGGAGGGTGGTTATTTTTGAACATGCTGTCGACTAATTTGGAAATTTGGATTGCTATATTTGGATAAAAGGTACTACCAGTACGATGGTCAACACTAACGTGAAGGAGGAAGTTATTTCTAGATTTGGATAGGGAATACATTGTGTTCTCATATTATTTTTCCTGCAGTGGATTATTTGCTCTGCCAGAACACATGTACTCAAGATGCTCGGCCTGTCCATAACTGAATACACCAGTTTAATGGTCACAGTGAAGACAAGCCATGGATATAAGTTCCGAGTTGGGTTCATGAACCAAGAAGATCACTGTTTTTTATGGCCGAACTTGGATAAACTTTCTCAAGTGTTACGGACTGAAAGTTGGCGCACAAATGTTGATGGAAATAGCAGAACCTGGTCTCATCTTCACTGCGATCTTCCACCCCGACGTCGTTCCAATTGTTCACCCATGTTAGTTTTGTATCTGGTTCTTGCTTGTTGCCTAGATTACTTCTTAATCCACCTATTCTGTCTAACTAATCACAATTTAACTTTAGAAGTAGCAACAAATCTCTCACGAAGATCCTACTTCTAACTAATATTTTCTTATAATTGGTGGCACGTGTAGGTTTTTTCAGAGTTAAGCAGGCTACTCGTTTGTTATTCTGTAACAACTCGGCTGTTACTGATGGCGCTGAAGTTGACTGGGACGACATCCACAAGTTCCTACACTTTATTGATCGTCTTGAGGTCCTTGTGGGGCGTTTCAATGGTGGAAGGCCACGTGGGATATGTGTGCCTCTGCTGCACTTGTTGAACATGTCCAACTGTGTCGAGAAACTTATGGTACGAGATTTTTTATGTTATATATGTTGTTCATAAACTATTGCTTATACACAGTTTTACAGCTGTGATCTTCTTGAAACAGAAACTGCCCAGTTCTATTGTTCCTATACAGATGCCTGACCATGGTCGGGTCAGACTTGCGCTTGGTCACAACATGATGTTTATGTCGACCTACTCCATTCCCCTTGGAGGTGAAAAGATACTTATTCATGGGTGGTCTCAAATAATGAAGGCCCGTCCATCTTGGAGAATAGGACAGAAGATTATGTTCCTGCTTTTCCATGGCTCTAAAGCGAATATCCTATTTATTGACCACATTGTGAGATGAAGCCGCTCTCAGAAGGTTGTGGATGCGCGGGGTGGCGCCTGGGCCTTGTCCTGGGGCTTGGCGGCCTCACCCTTGGTTAACTGTAGGCAAAGTAGCACTGTTCGAGGCGTGCTTATTACAGTTGAACTTGTATAAGTACTCATACTGCTTTCAGCTATGGTTGTTAAGTGCCCCTGCTGGTTTCAGTTAAGGTTGTTAAGTACTCCTGCTGCTTTTACAGTCTGTCGTGTTTCTTCAGTCCTGTCTTCCTCCAGCCGCCAAAACCAAACCAGCGCCGGCAGGGTGATACGTCTCCAACGTATCTATAATTTTTTATTGTTCCATGCTATATTATATTCTGTTTTGGATGTTTAACGGGCTTTATTATACACTTTTATATTATTTTTTGGACTAACCTATTAACCGGAGGCCCAGCCCGAATTGCTGTTTTTTTGCCTATTTCAGTGTTTCGCAGAAAAAGAATATCAAACGGAGTCCAAACGGAATGAAACCTTCGGGAACGTGATTTCGGAAAAAACGTGATCCAGAGGACTTGGAGTCTACGCAAAGTAATCAACGAGGAGAGCACGAGGCAGGGGGGCGCGCCTACCCCCCCAGGCGCGCCCTCCACCCTCATGGGGCCCACGTTGCTCCACCGACGTACTTCTTCCTCCTATATATACCTACGTACCCCCAAACTATCAGATACGGAGCCAAAAACCTATTTCCACCGCCGCAACCTTCTGTACCCGTGAGATCCCATCTTGGGGCCTTTTCCGGCGCTCCGCCGGAGAGGGCATTGATCATGGAGGGCTTCTACATCAACACCATAGCCTCTCCGATGATGTGTGAGTAGTTTACCTCAGACCTTCGGGTCCATAGTTATTAGCTAGATGGCTTCTTCTCTCTCTTTGGATCTCAATACAAAGTTCTCCTCGATTCTCTTGGAGATCTATTCGATGTAATCTTCTTTTGCGGTGTGTTTGTCGAGACCGATGAATTGTGGGTTTATGATCAAGTTTATCTATGAACAATATTTGAATCTCCTCTGAATTCTTTTATGTATGATTGGTTATCTTTGCAAGTCTCTTCGAATTATCAGTTTGGTTTGGCCTACTAGATTGATCTTTCTTGCAATGGGAGAAGTGCTTAGCTTTGGGTTCAATCTTGCGGTGTCCTTTCCCAGTGACAGCAGGGGCAGCAAGGCACGTATTGTATTGTTGCCACCAAGGAGAAAAAGATGGGGTTTATATCATATTGCATGAGTTTATCCCTCTACATCATGTCATCTTACTTAAAGCATTACTCTGTTCTTATGAGCTTAATACTCTAGATGCATGCTGGATAGCGGTCGATGTGTGCAGTAATAGTAGTAGATGCAGAATCGTTTCGGTCTACTTGTCGCGGACGTGATGCCTATATACATGATCATACCTAGATATTCTCATAACTATGCTCAATTCTATCAATTGCTCAACAGTAATTTGTCCACCCACCGTAATACTTATGCTCTTGAGAGAACCACTAGTGAAACCTATGGCCCCCGGGTCTATTTTCCATCATATTAATCTTCCAACACTTAGCTATTTCTATTACCGTTTATTTCACTTTGCATCTTTACTTCTCTTTATTATAAAAAAAATACCAAAAATATTATCTTATCATATCTATCAGATCTCACTCTCGTAAGTGACCGTGAAGGGATTGACAACCCCTTTATCGCGTTGGTTGCGAGGTTCTTATTTGTTTGTGTAGGTGCGTGGGACTTGAGCGTGGTCTCCTACTGGATTGATACCTTGGTTCTCAAAAACAGAGGGAAATATTTACGCTACTTTACTGCATCACCCTTTCCTCTTCAAGGGAAAACCAATGCAGTGCTCAAGAGGTAGCAAGAAGGATTTGATCTTGCTGAAAATTCCAGAAACTTTCTGTTCACGAAAACAATTGTTAAAAATCACCAGAACGTGATAAAATACTGATTCCAATTGCAGCAGATCAATAAACAAATTGTCTAGGTCGTCCTATTTTGGTAGACTTTTTTGAGTTCCAGAAGTTTGCGTTAGTTACAGATTACTACAGACTGTTCTGTTTTTCGTGTGTTGTTTGCTTATTTTGATGAATCTATGGCTAGTAAAAGAGTTTATAAACCATAGAGAAGTTGGAATGCAGTAGGTTTAACACCAATATAAATAAATAATGAGTTCAATACAGTACATTGAAGTGGTGTTTTGTTTTCTTTCACTAACGGAGCTCGCGAGATTTTCTGGTAAGTTTTGTGTTGTGAAGTTTTCAAGTTTTGGGTAAAAGATTTGATGGATTATGGAACAAGGAGTGGCAAGATCCTAAGCTTGGGGATGCCCATGGCACCCCAAGATAATCTAAGGACACCAAAAAGCCAAAGCTTGGGGATGCCCCGGAAGGCATCCCCTCTTTCGTCTTCGTCCATCGGTAACTTTACTTGGAGCTATATTTTTATTCACCACATGATATGTGTTTTGCTTGGAGCGTCTTGTATGATTTGAGTCTTTGATTTTTAGTTTACCACAATCATCCTTGCTGTACACACCTTTTGAGAGAGACACACATGATTCGAAATTTATTAGAATACTCTATGTGCTTCACTTATATCTTTTGAGCCATATAGTTTTTGCTCTAGTGCTTCACTTATATCTTTTAGAGCACGGTGGTGGATTTGTTTTATAGAAACTATTGTTCTCTCATACTTCACTTATATTATTTTGAGAGTCCTACAAAACAGCATGGTAATTTGCTTAAATTGAGAAATTAGTCCTAAAGTGATAGGCTTCCAAGATTAGTAAAAAAATTCTTATGAGTGTGTTGAATACTATGAGAAGTTTGATGCTTGATAATTGTTTTGAGATATGAAGATGGTGATATTAGAGTCATGCTAGTTGAGTAGTTGGATTTGAGGAATACTTGTGTTAAAGTTTGTGATTCCCGTAGCATGCACGTATGGTGAACCGTTATGTGATGAAGTCGGAGCATGATTTATTTATTGATTGTCTTCCTTATGAGTGGCGGTCGGGGATGAGCGATGGTCTTTTCCTACCAGTCTATCCCCTAGGAGCATGCGCGTAATACTTTGCTTTAATAACTTGTAGATTTTTGCAATAAGTATATGAGTTCTTTATGACTAATGTTGAGTCCATGGACTATACGCACTCTCTTCCTTCCACCATTGCTAGCCTCTCTAATACCGCGCACTTTTCGCCAGTATCATACACCCACCATATACCTTCCTCAAAACAGCCACCATACCTACCTATTATGGCATTTCCATAGCCATTCTGAGATATATTGCCATGCAACTTACCACCGTTCCGTTTACTATGACATGCTCCTTCATTGTCATATTGCTTCACATGATCATGTAGTTGACATCGTATTTGTGGCAAAGCCACCGTTCATAATTCTTTCATACATGTCACTCTTGATTCATAGCATATCCCGGTACACCGCCGGAGGCATCCACATAGTCACATTTTGTTCTAAGTATTGAGTTGTAATTGTTGAGTTGTAAGTAATAAAAGTGTGATGATCATCATTATTAGAGCATTGTCCCAAGTGAGGAAAGGATGATGGAGACTATGATTCCCCCACAAGTCGGGATGAGACTCCGGACGAAAAATAAAAAAGAGAAAAAAAGAGGCCATAAAAAAGAGAGGAGAAAAGGCCCAAATAAAAAAAAGAGAAAAAGAGAAGGGACAATGTTACTATCCTTTTACCACACTTGTGCTTCAAAGTAGCACCGTGATCTTCATGATAGAGAGTCTCCTATGATATCACTTTCATATACTAGTGGGGATTTTTCATTATAGAACTTGGCTTGTATATTCCAATGATGGGCTTCCTCAAAATGCCCTAGGTCTTCGTGAGCAAGCGAGTTGGATGCACACCCACTTAGTTTCTTTTGTTGAGCTTTCATATACTTATAGCTCTAGTGCATCTGTTGCATGGCAATCCCTACTCAGTCACATTGATATCTATTGATGGGCATCTCCATAGCCCGTTGATACGCCTAGTTGATGTGAGACTATCTTCTCCTTTTTGTCTTCTCCACAACCACCATTCTATTCCACATATAGTGCTATATCCATGGCTCACGCTCATGTATTGCGTGAAGATTGAAAAAGTTTGAGAACACCAAAAGTATGAAACAATTGATTGGCTTGTCATCGGGGTTGTGCATGATTTAAATACTTTATGTGATGAAGATAGAGCATAGCCAGACTATATGATTTTGTAGGGATAACTTTCTTTGGCCATGTTATTTTGAGAAGACATAATTGCTTAGTTAGTATGCTTGAAGTATTATTATTTTTATGTCAATATTAAACTTTTATCTTGAATCTTTTGGATCTGAACATTCATACCACAAATAAGAGAATTACATTGAAAATTATGCTAAGTAGCATTCCACATAAAAAAAATTCTTTTTTATCATTTACCTACTCAAGGACGAGCATGAATTAAGCTTGGGGATGCTTGATACGTCTCCAACGTATCTATAATTTTTGATTGCTCCATGTTATATTATAATCTGTTTTGGATGTTTAACGGGCTTTATTATACACTTTTATATTATTTTTGGGACTAACCTATTAACCAGAAGCCCAGCCCGAATTGTTGTTTTTTTTGCCTATTTCAGTGTTTCGTAGAAAAAGAATATCAAACGGAGTCCAAACGGAATGAAACCTTCGGGAATGTGATTTTCGGAACGAATGTGATCCAGAGGACTTGGAGTCTACGCAAAGTAATCAACGAGGAGAGCACGAGGCAGGGGGCGCGCCTACCCCCCAGGCGCGCCCTCCACCCTCATGGGGCCCACGTTGCTCCACCGACGTACTTCTTCCTCCTATATATACCTACGTACCCCCAAACTATCAGATACGGAGCGAAAAACCTATTTCCACCGCCACAACCTTCTGTACTCGTGAGATCCCATCTTGGGGCCTTTTCCGGCGCTTCCCCGGAGGGGGCATTGATCACGGAGGGCTTCTACAGCAACACCATAGCCTCTCTGATGATGTGTGAGTAGTTTACCTCAGACCTTCGGGTCCATAGTTATTAGCTAGATGGCTTCTTCTCTCTCTTTGGATCTCAATACAAAGTTCTCCTCGATTCTCTTGGAGATCTATTCGATGTAATCTTCTTTTGCGGTGCGTTTGTCGAGACCGATGAATTGTGGGTTTATGATCAAGTTTATCTATGAACAATATTTGAATCTTCTCTGAATTCTTTTATGTATGATTGGTTATCTTTGCAAGTCTCTTTGAATTATCAGTTTGGTTTGGCCTACTAGATTGATCTTTCTTGCAACGGGAGAAGTGCTTAGCTTTGGGTTCAATCTTGCGGTGTCCTTTCCCAGTGACAGCAGGGGCAGCAAGGCACGCATTGTATTGTTGCCATCGAGGATAAAAAGATGGGGTTTATATCATATTGCATGAGTTTATCCCTCTACATCATGTCATCTTACTTAAAGCATTACTCTGTTCTTATGAACTTAATACTCTAGATGCATGCTGGATAGCGGTTGATGTGTGAAGTAATAGTAGTAGATGCAGAATCGTTTCGGTCTACTTGTCGCGGACGTGATGCCTATATACATGATCATACCTAGATATTCTCATAACTATGCTCAATTCTATCAATTGCTCGATAGTAATTTGTCCACCCACCGTAATACTTATGCTCTTGAGAGAAGCCACTAGTGAAACCGATGGCCCCTGGGTATATTTTGCATCATGTTGTTCCAACACTTAGCTATTTCTATTACCGTTTATTTCACTTTGCATCTTTACTTCTCTTTATTATAAAAAAATACCAAAAATATTATCTTATCATATCTATCAGATCTCACTCTCGTAAGTGACCGTGAAGGGATTGACAACCCCTTTATCGGGTTGTTTGCGAGGTTCTTATTTGTTTGTGTAGGTGCGTGGGACTCGAGCGTGGTCTCCTACTGGATTGATACCTTGGTTCTCAAAGACTAAGGGAAATACTTCCACTAATTTACTACTTCACCCTTTCCTCTTCAAGGGAAAACCAACGCAGTGCTCAAGAGGTAGCACGGGGCCGCCTGCTTCCGCCTCCCACGGCTGACTGCGCCTCAGCGCATGCATCGCCGCCCCACCGTCTCCTAAATCGTCAACATCGACGTCCGAGGCCTCGCCGTCGTCCTCCGCGCGCTTTGGTGCGCTCGCCACGGCGCCACCCTCTCGCATTTTCAACATGGTCAACAAACAACAGGAATCGGCAGAAGTACATGGAGAGGATGACAGTAGGGGCCCACCATGTCAGCGTATGGAAAAATAAAATGCTTCCACCTAGTGTTTTCCTGACATCTGGGACCCACGACATTGTGAGCGTATATAGTCAATAGACAAGAGAATAGCACAAGATCGGCTGACACCTGGGACGTAGCTGCTCGAGCAGTATTTTTTGTTATTGTTGAGATGGAGCAGGGTTTGAACTGGGCTGTGACCCGTCTAGCCCAGGTTTATATTTTATGTTCACCATGTGACCAGCCCAGCTATTTTTTCTTTGTGAAAATGAGCCCAGTTTATTTTTTCTGAAGAATACCCAATCCAGGCCTACTTATTTTTCTACGCCCTGATGGGCTGCAACTCTTTCAAGACGCCTGCAAATCTTGAAAGTAATATGAAATGGGTTGTAAATATAAAAACAGATGACAAATTGGCAATTACTTTATAATTTCTGAATTTTTTCACATTTTCATATTCCTATTTCACTGGGCATTAACCTAATTTAAATATATCTTCAAAGTACTTTAAATCTGGCTCGACATTTCGGTATTAAAAATAGTGTGGAACCCACAGAAATATGCGAAATTGGCCCTGGCCAACCAAAAAAACGGACTGCAATAAATTGCATAAGAAGTTGCAATGAGCTATATATAAGTTATTAAAAAAAGAGGGAATGGTCTGACTTGTGGGCCTATTAAGTTGACGCGTATGCAAGATTTTTTTAGTTATTATATACGTCAACAAACGATTCTAGCAGACGTAACCGTTGGATGTCAATCCAACGGCCATCATGTTTCTTCAATCTCTGATCTTCTTGCTCCAGCCGCCAAATCTAGCACCGGCGGGACCCGCATGCTCCCGCCTCCCGTGGCCGACTGTGCTGCCGCGCAGGCCTCACCGCCCCTACTACTCCCACCACTGGCCAAGGCGTCCCTCTACTCACCCACACCCCCTGTTATTCTGCGGCGACGGCAGCCTCACATCGCAGCCGAACCAGTGAACCCTCGTACTCCTCTCCACATGGGCATCCACTGCCGCGTCTTCCCCGGCTCCGCGTCGTCCCCTTCCCAGCCCTCGCCGTCGTCCACCGCCCTGGTGCTCTCGGTGCGGTGTGGTCAACGTGGTCAAGGAACGACTTCCATCGAAAGAGTATTGTACGTGGAGAGCCTGACAGCTGGGTCCACGGCAGGCGCAAGGAAGTGCCTCCTTATTACGCAGAAAATAATTATTCCTCCACCTGACAGCAGGGACCCACTAGACGGGCCACCGTATTTGGCAAAAAAAACGTTTCCCCCCGACTGCTGGGACCCACCGGACGGGCCACCGTATTTTGCGAAAAAAACGTTCCCCCCGCTGTCAGCTCGGACCCACTGGAAGTGCCTCCTTATTACGCACAAAAAAATGAATACTTCCCCTGCTAGTTGGGACCCACCTTGGTGGGAGGCTGACTTGTGGGCCTACTAAGTTGACGGGGACGGAGTGCTTTGTCAACTTAGTCAATATGAACGATTCTAGCTCCAGTGATCGTATGATGTCCATCCAACAGCCGTAGTGCTTCTTCAACCTCTGGTCTTCTTGCTCTAGCCGCCCAAAGCAGCGCTGGTCGTGCCGCATGCTCCTGCCTCCCGTGGCCGGCTGTGCTGCCGCGGAGGCCTCACCGCCCCCTACTATTCCCACCGCTGGCTAGGCCCTGCGGCGACGGCAGCCTCACACCGCAGCCGAACCAGTGAACCCTCGTACTCCTCTCCGCGCGGGCTTCCACTGCCGCGTCTTCCCCGGCTCCGCGTCATCCCCTTCCTAGGCCTCGCCGTCGTCCACTGCCCTGGTGCTCTCGGCGCGGCGTGGTCAACGTGGTCAAGGAACGACTTCCATCGGAAGAGTACTGTACATGGAGAGGCTGACAGCTGGGTCCACGGCGGCTGCAAGGAAGTGCCTCCTTATTACCCGCAAAATAATTATTCCTGCACATGACAGCAGGGACCCACCGTACAGGCCACCGTATTTCATGAAAAAACATTTCCCCCTGACTGCTGGGACCCACCAGCTACATCTTCGCACGCAAGGAAGTGCGTCCGGGCAAAAAGAAAAACGATTCGCCCCCTGACTGCTGGGACCCACCAGCTATATCTCGCACGCAAGGAAGTGCCTGACAGTCGGGACCCACCCGGTCGAAGCGTACATAGCATTGTCATTCTGGTCACGAACGTGTACGTACATACTGGTCGATGTAGAGCGTGCATGTGTCGTAGTAGAGGCACGCATGTAGCATGTACATGTACGTACAGCGGCCACTGTGCAAGAAAGAAAATACGGCCATGTACGTACATACGGGCGGGGTCTGGAACGCCTACTTGCGCGTACGTACGGCCAGGGCTCGTGTACATGGCTGGGTCGGAACGGAGAAACTGTGTCGTCGTCGTGTTCATGGGGAGGCAACGGAATGCGTCGTGTTCATCGGGAGGCAACGGAACGCGTGGGAGCCAATCGGCTTGGACGGAACAGCCGATGGAAACGAGGCCTGGCGTACTGCACAATGGAGGAAACGGCCTTGTGTTCGACCGACCACGTTCGGAACGGGATCCTGTTCATCGGGAGGGGTCTGGCGTACCGCAAAACAGAGGAAACGGACCTCCTACGGTCAAAACGGGGGTCCTGTTGATCGGGAGGGGTGTGGCGTACCGCAAAACGGAGGAAACAGACTTGTGTTGGAGTGCTAAAGTCGAAACGGGGGTCCTGTTCATCGGGAGGGGTGTGGCGTACCGCAAAACGGGACTCCACGGGATACTGTTCATCTCCACCATCGACCCCCTCCAGCCTCCATGGGCTACTGTTCATCCACCGTCGACCTCCTCCAGCCTCCACCTGCGACTGTTCATCCACGGTCTCCTGTTCATCCAGCCTCCACCCCGCGCTACTCTACCGGCTACTGTTCAACCAGCCCTCTCCACGGGCTCCTTTTCAACCACCCCTCCACGGGCTACTGTTCATCTAGCCCTCCATCGTCTACTGTTCATCCAGCCCTCCACGAGGTGGTCCTGTTCATCCAGCCCTCCACGGGGTCCTGTTCATCCAGCCCCAACCGGCTTGATTGATTAGGGTCCTGTTCATCCAGAGGCAACACCACGGGGTCCTGTTCATCCACCCCCACCGGGAACTGTTCATCCAAACCCCCCCAGCAACGCTCACTGTTCATCCAGAGGCAGCATCGATCGGCTTCAGTTAGCAGCAGTAGCAAAGGAATCGCTCGATCGAGTTCAGTTAATAGCCATCGATCGATCGCTCGGGTTCAGTAACGCTTAGCCTACAGTGCAATCGCTCGGATTCAGTTAGAGCCCAACGCCTCATTCGGGTTCAGTTAGAGCCCAACACCTCGCACCCACGCACGTGCGTGTACGAGAGAAACGTGCATCGCTCGGCCTCGACCACCCACCATAACCGGGAACACCCCAATATTTTCCTCGCACTCGCTTCTACCACGGTTTTTTCCGTCATGGACGGCCCAAAGAATGTCATGCAGCTGCGTCTCCGGCCCGCCCAGGACGAAAAGCCCATTTTCTGTCATGATTTTTTGTCATAGAAGTAGGAGCCCACCACATCTATGATGATACCGGGTTTTGTCACAATTATCGTCATAGAAGTGTCATAAGTATGACAGGAAAAAATTTCGTTCGACCCAAAATGTCATGTATGTGTCTTTTTTTTTGTAGTGTAACAAGCTGGAAGAATTTCATCAAACACGACAGAATTCAACAAAGTTAAGACATAATTTACATAAAACCAATGATATTTTGTCCACTTTACAAAACCAAGCCAACAACACTCAAAGTAATTATAGAAAATAACATAATTCATCCATGCAAACATCTCTGTACAACAATAGTTCAAATTCATCGACATAACCAGATGTTCAACAAGTTATTCGAAAATCATCTATTTCCAAATTCAACGGTACTAGAGCCAGAACCGGCACATGTCGTCCCACACAAAACTGCCCTTGAGCTTCACCCGACAATTTATGTGCGTGAATGGCCTGCCCTCGGTCCTATAGTACATGGCAGCGCATGCATGCTATACAATGTATATATCAATACTGAGTGAATCACTACAAAAAAATACACTTCCGTGATGATACGTGTTTGTCACAGTAGGTCGCGTTTTTTGTCATGCATGTACATCCATGACGATTTTATGACAGAATCAAGATAGTCATACATGTGCTGTCGTAGAAGTGTTCCATGACATTACCAAAATTATCATCACGGAAGTGTCCACTTCCATGATGATAAATCGCGCGTCACAGAAGTGCTTTCGTCAAGGATGACCGACACGTGGCATCCACCGTAACGGAACGCCGTTAAGCTATCGGGTCGGGTTTTGGATCCGATAACCCGTTAACAGCCCCGACCAATGGGAAATTTCCACGTGTAAAATTCTTATTGGCCAGACGAAACACGTGTCAGCCCGTTAGTGGGTCAGATAGGCACCTATGATATGTCGACACGTGCCACGGCCCACCACTGGCCCATTTAGCTTACAAAGCCGGCCCGTTTGACTTGGTCAAAAGTTAACGGGCTGGCCCATGAAAAGCGTGTTAACGGTCTCTTCGCAAATAGCCCATTTTACGGCCCATTAACTCACGGCCCGTTAGGCCCTAAAGGAAATCGGCCCAACAACGTCATGTGGGCCGTCGAATATAACACCAGCCCATTTCACTTTCGGCCCATGTATGGCCCACGACGTCTTTCGGCCCATATGAGGTCTTCGTATCTTTCGACCCTTTACAGGCCCACGGTGACTCTAGCCCATAATGAACAGTAATTTTCTTTATACCCGTTAACGGCCCGTGATTTACATGGGCCGTTTCCAGCCCGTGTTAGCTTTCGGCCTATTGACGGCCCATACGTTCTTGGGCTCCTTTTCGGCCCTCGATTACTTCCGGCCCGTTACTGGCCTGTTCCCCTAATGGGCCAAATTCGGCCCATGGCAAGAGTCGGCCCGTTACTGGCCTGTTACCCTAATGGGCCAAATTCGGCCCATGGCAAGAGTCGGCCCGTTTCTGGCCTGTTAACCCGTTGCGCCATTTCCAGCCCGTCCTATATTCTGGCCCATTAACGACCCGTTATGCCTGTGACAGAATTAAGCCTTTGCTGTCCTACGGCCTGTTAACGGCCTATTACCATGTTGGGCCGATACCAATTACGCCTGATTACGGCCCATGTAGACCCATTTATCCGACGGCCCGAGGCCCATCGATTACAGGCCCATTTATCGACGGCCCATAGGAGACCCATGGATCCTACGGCCCGTATATGGCCCATGGTAGTTGCGGCCACTAGCAAACCAGGGAAAAAGAAGACTAGGAAATAAATAAGGCCGAAACTAACGCTAGGCTATTAAGGCGATTGCACAGATTACATCCACTCGGCATCAAAGATTGCGACCAGTGCAAATATAGGGAACACCCTACACTATACAAAAATGGCTTGCTGTTTTCTTCAGCCGGTGGCTGCACGTTAAGAATAAATTTTGTATCGCACCAAAAAAATTACAACTATATAACAAAAGGAAGGTTGGCATAAAACTTAACAGTCTAGCAGATAAATGCACCACCAGAAGTTCAGAAGCTCAGTTCATTTGACCTGACTGTTACGTTTTCATGCTGTATTGTCCGATGGAGCACCATAACCCTCGCCTTCATTTCCCCTAGGCTCCTGAACAACATAGCGAATGTCTGATAGTCTGGTTTCAAAACCATGCATATCTTGACGACATTGAGCAATGTTTCTCCTTGTTTCACAAAGGGTCTCTGTTAAGGAATGAACTTGTGTCTGGAGTGCAGATACAACATTGCTTTGAGCTTGCATATCTTGATCATGAGGCAGTTTGGACGATATTGCCTTAACAACCAACCCAGTATTATGCAGGAACGTGCTTTTGGCAGTGTTAGTGGACAGGTACTGACCCACTGCAGCAAGAGCTGACATTGCGGTTATAGTTGCCTCGCCACCTTCAGAAGGTGGTGGTTCCACCATTTTTCCATATCTTGCTGAAAAGTTGAGGTTTTACATTAGTAGTACCAGAACAGAAGATATTAAGGAGGCAGCAAAACCAAACAAAATATCTTTGGTCTATATACAGAACTTATTCTGGTGAACCCATGTAAAATATTAGTTGTATTTTATTGCAAAGTACATAATAAAACCAGGTTCCAAACATATGACCATGTACCATCGCTAATGTATTGTCTATTTCTTCACATTGTATTGAGGGCTAAGGATAAAGAGACAAAGTTTATAATACGGTAAGCATAGTATGGCATCATTCATATCACAAAACAACTGAGAACAGACAAACAGGCAATTGTAACGTTGTGTGGGCAAGTCCAGCACGGAACTAGATTACGGGTCAAGATCAAAGGAACATCACTCCTCTCTTTTAAACCTTGTAAGGTGCAATGATACGCTAAGACAATTGTGTATAAAATTGAAAAGAGTAATAGACATTGGCTGCAAACCATGCAGTTCAAGGCACAAGTCAGAGTAAGTAGTAGTTAAAAGGCATGAGGATTAAGGACTTACAACAGCGGCTTTGACTGGTGTAGTCATGCCCTTCTTCTTGCTAGTGTGATAGTCCTTGAAGATTTCCACAGCATTTGGTTCAGGTACTTTTTGGTCCTTGCGGGCTTTCCTCTGCATTTCGAACAAGTCAATATAGATCTGATAATATGGTACAGCGAAAAGAGTGAAATAGCAGCTAATTACAAGAGCCTCGCAGTGTGCAATATAGCTACGAGATCTTGTCATCTGTTGGAATTTCACTTTCGTACGGTTGGCCTTGTTCTTTGAATAGTTCACCTACAAGAAGATAGATTTGTGTGGCACATGCGAATAGGACTTCAACATGTGATCTGATCACATATATATAATGTACCTAATACTTCGGATCAGACCAGTGTTTAACAAGGCCCCTCCGGTCTTCACCCGATATATTTTCCACTAGAGATGTTTGGGAAAGTTCACTGTTAGCCTTGCCTTCAAAGTGATTTTTCCTCAAGTTATACCGATACTGTCGCAGAGCAGACTTGAAAACATGGGTGCAAGCTTGTCTGGTTGCATCATCTTGGCTATCCAACTTGAACCTCATCTGTTGAAAATTATGGGAGTCTCATTATCAGCAACCTAGAAAGTATGGGACAGAGCAAGACGATATTACTAGTTTCCATACATAACCATACTTACAGATAAATGGTCGAGGAAGGTGTTGAACTGGGTTTCGTCTTTGTCATTCCTGTACTGAATCCATGTTGGGAGGATACGTACATGACACCTAATGGCAACCGCTGCCTCTGATACTAACTTGGCTGACTCTGTAGCATCACGTGGCCTTTTTAAACCTGCCTCAAAACAAATCTCCATTCTTCCTCCTCTAGATTTAGTTAACCTATCGAGCATTATCCCTGATGTTTGTTTCCTCTTGCACCTAGGTGCTAGTCCAACAACGAACATAGGAAGTGTTAGTGTACATCAAACTGTGAGACTACATATAAAGAAGCATGCAACTGTAACTTGACTCCAGGAACTACCTTCTTGCTGTTGAAGCTCACAAGGTTCATCTGATATTGCCAACTCATCTTGTGTCAAGAGTGCTTGGGAAGTAGTGTCAGGTGGCAAGGGAGCTTGGGAACGTGCTGCTAGCTCAGTTGACGCACGAGTAAGTCGTGCAGCTGGTAGTACTGTAGTAGGTGTTGCAAGAACTAGGGCTGTCTCTGCTTGTTTGGTGGCAGCTATTTGTTTCTATTTGGCTTGTTTTGCAACTCGTGTAGCATGGGATGCCGTGTTTGTAGAATTTTCTGCTGGACTTTGACCTTCTATTGCACCATCAGTACCAGCAGAATCTGCAGGATTCATCCGCTTCTCATTCCCTGCCATTCTGTGTTTCTTCCTCTTTCTCTGTGCCATGTTAAGTCAAGCCGACAAGAAAAATGAATAACAATTTAGTTCTTCAGAAAAAATTGATGCGTGATGCAGACGAACTGAACTTTGATGTTAGACAACCACATGATAGGAGGATGTAATATGTATGAAAAACAGGATGGAAGAGATAACCAGAACTATGATGTGTAAACTAAGAAGAAGACATTTCACCAAATTAGAAGCAATGCAATGGAAGGTAGACACCATATGAAAGATGCTACAAATATCGCTCTGCCAAGTTATCAGTGTTTCATCATAAATGGCGTTTAAACAAATGTGAAGCAGTACAAGAAATAAATCATATGCAAGATGCAAACAACATCACACTACCATGTTAGAGGTCTCTCGTCATTAGTGCCATTGCATATTCACAACATTGCATATTCACAGCTTATGATGTCTAAACTAAGGAGAAGGCATTTCAACAAATTAGAAGCAATGAAAGCTAGACACCATATGAAAGATGCAACGAATATCACTCTACCAAGTTAAAACTGTCTCGTCATAAGTGCCATTTCAACAAATTAGTAGTACAAGCTAGAAAAGAATGTGAGATGTAACCTATATCACACTCCGAAGTCAAGCGTGTCTTATGATAAGTGATTGTTGCAGGTTACACAACAGTAGTAATTTGATGTAAGAACATGGTGTGATAGACAGATATTGTATGTTCTAGAAACAGGAACACGTGTCTTATTCAAGTATAATGTGTAAAGTAAGCAGATGGAATTCAACAAAATTAGAAGCAATACAAGCTAGACATCACACATAACATGCAACCACATATAACAGTGCCAAGTTAGAGGGAGCACCGGTGATGCTGCACTAGGGGAGACGTGCTCATCATAAACACAGCTTTGTTGAGTGTCTATGCATGTGTTGTCTTGGAAATCATCTTGGGGGCGTGGAGGAGTAGAAACTGTAGAGGCCCTCCGTTCGGAAGGAGCACCTTTATCCGCTGCCTTGCTAACTTCCTTCCGCTTTATTGATTTTGAATTGTCAAGTAAAACCGACAAGAAAAAGCAATACAATTCTCTCTTCAGAACTCATTCATGCATGATACTGACAATCACTACTTTGATGTAAGGCAAACACATGATACCAGGATGGAATATGTATGAAAAACAGGACGACATGGCATGTTCACAACTGTTTGTGTAAACTAAGCAGAAACCATTCCAGCAAATAAGAAGCAATGCAAGCTAGACACCACATGAAAGATGCAACCAATATGACTCTGCCAAGTTAAAAGCGTCCCATCATAAATGGAACTTCAACAAATTAGAAGCAGCGCATGCTATAAATCATATGAAAGATGCAACTAATATCGCACTGCATATACTAAAGGTGTCTCGTCATGTTGATTGATGCGGGATACAAAAAAACAATAGTTTTATGTAAGGACATGCTTAATAGACAGATGTACTACGTACTAAATACAGGAAGGCATGTCACATTAACATGTATAATGTATAAGCTAAGCAGACTAGCACATGCAGTTTAACCAGATTGGAAGAATTACAATCTAGACACCATATGCAACATGCAACCACATATCACGCTGCCAAGTTAGAGCAAGCACCTGCGATGCTAGTGTAGGGGAAATGCTGTAATCAACTACAGAGCTACGTTCACTATCTTCATCTAGCATTTCTGTTTCTTGAGAATCATGTCGGGAGGCTGACGCTGCATTCTTTAAATGAGTAGTAGTCCCCTTGCCTGCCTGCCTCGTCATAAGTGATTGATGAGGGATACACAAGAACATTAGTTTGATGTAAGAACATGGTTAATACACAGATGTACTAGTATGTACCAAAAACAGAAAGGCATGTCATATTCAAAGGTATAATGTGTAAGCTAAGCAGATGCAATTTAACCAAATTGGAAGCAATACAAGCTAGACATCCGGCTGGAGTGGTGAGCATGATCATCTAGGACCTGAGAGCCTGGTGGGAGGCGGGCTGCTTCGCCACCATCGCAACTTTTTAGTTGGCTTCCAGGTGACGCCTATCTTTGCTGGGCTTGTCACTGGCTCGGCCAGTGCCCTGACTAGCTATTTGTCTTCTGGTGCTCACGGGATGGTGGTTCATGTAAAAAATATCTTTCCTTATCTTACCGACTTCGGCCTTTCGAATACAAGCTAGACACCATATGGAACATGCAACCACATATGACACCGCGAAGTTAAAGCAAGCACCTGGGATGGTGGTTCATTGCGAGCGAGGTCATCAACTCCAAAGCTACGTTTACCGTCTCCATCTGCTGACACTGCACCCTTTATAGCGCTGTAACATGTCTTGCCTACCCGCACACGAAGCTGGAGCGACTTCTCTCTTTTCTTTTTGGCTTCTCTCCTGGCAGCAGAGTCTGAAATACCCTTGCATAAAAACACAATAGTGAGAGTAAGGGTGAAGTGTGTGCAGAACTAGTGCACTGTAAAAGTAGCAGATAGCAGGTGGCTGAAAAATAAATGACAGGAGACATATGATAGCTCTACAACATTGCATGGCAAACAAAATTAGATTCTACTCTGTATGATTTTGTAATATATGAGCACATGAAATGCAGGTACTCCTCCAGCACACCACCACATGTGGTCATATCTAAGATAACATTCGACTGAAAATAAATAGGTCAGTCGATTTTTTTAATGAACCGTCTGATCTATAAGGAACGGGCAGATGGCCTTCGTCTACCTCCCGCCAGTCACTGTTGACGATCTATCTCGAACCGCCAGCGACCACCGGCCCAGACCCCTGCCTCCGCCGCCCCGCCCTCCCATCGACCTCCCACCACCGCCGTGCTTGGCAGCGCCCCCAGGCCATCCCTTTAATCCCGGCCGACCTCCAGATCGGGCGCCAGTAGCTCTAGGCCGCACACGCCCCTAAGATAAACACCAAGGCGCTGCTTCCCCGGCGTAATAGGCGTACTAGCACCTGTTACGCCGTGGAATGCTTCCGTTAATTGGGAATCAACTGGCCAGAAATTGAAATTCAGGGGGGCGACGGACCTCTAGCTAAGGTGAAATAGTATATGAGGAGAAACCTTGTGCATCGCGAGTTACTAGGAACATCTAGTATCAAGAAGAAGCGGTCAACTAGTGTCTTCTGTGGGATGAATACCGTGCAAGCAGAGACGTAAGATTTGCACGAATAAGGGAAGAGGAGTACCTTTTTCGGTTGCCGGTGTGGTCACCTCCACATGTCGCGCCGATCTTCTTCTTTTTACCGGGGAAATCGATGTTCTGGAGGGTGCAGGCTTGGACGAACCCATGGCCAAATTGTTGACTGTGTTGCCGTGGCCGTATGTCGGCGGAGGGGAAGCAGATCCGAGGTGGCGAAGGACGGCGTAGCAGGAACAACTCCGGTGCGGTGGAGGGTAGCGAAGTTGGAGCGGCAGCGGTGAGGTGCAGGACGGCGTGGTTGAACTGGCTCGGGTACGGACGGCTCGGCCTCGGCTTCAACTACTAGCCGTGGAGGGCGTTGCGGTTGAGGTTACGGTGGACGACGACGTCGGGGTATCGGCTCCGGCGTGATGGAGGAGGGCGGCGGTTGATGGGTGGGATGGGGTGGCGGACGGAGGACGCCGGGGTTTCGCGGCTGGTGGAGAGGTAGTTTTGGCGCCCACGGAGTACGAATGGGGAATCGGACGGGTGTGGGGAACCATGTTTTGGTCTGAGACGCGCTTGTTTTTGGCTTTTTTGAACAGAAGATGGGACGCGCTTGTTTGTAATTTGGGGAAAGTACAAACTTTGCCCCCCTCTTAAATTTCGGACCTACTGCGGGTCGGGGGTAGGATGGTAATCCCAGGTGTCCCAAATAGTGGGCGGGAGCGATTTCGGCCGCGCGCATGTGTGCTTAGGCGGCCATTGTGTATGAATGTTTTTCGGATGCGGTTGCGTGGCGTCTAGATGAAGCTACAAACCTACCCCGGTTTAGACCTTTGGACGTCGGGCCGGTAGGTTTCACGGGTCGGAGTTATTAGAAAAGTAATTTCCTTGTACTACCAAACATTGGTCTCACGCGGTTTCGGGCGAGTAGAGGCTCTTTTGGCGCTTCGTTAAAATTTTGAAACACAAGCATTCACGTTTAGAGTACTCTTGAACTATGAGGATTGACCTAAATAGACAACGTTATATTTGACCTTGTATGTTTGAAAACCTCATTAAATTATCCGCTTCTTTTTGAAATTTTGACACTTGAAAATCCTATAACTACGATTATTTTGGAATGGAGGAGCTAAATTTGAATCTATTTTGTACACGACTACATATGCTATTATGTACAAAATCAGACCAAAGATTGGTGCCCCCATAATTTAGGTATGGTTTACAAATGCCATGATATCAAATTCAAATAATTGAATGGACTTCATGTTGAATTCGATTTTTTTAAACCACCTTAAGTTGAATTCAAATGTATGCTAGTTCATAGGTAGCTATTTATAAATGTCCATTGTGTAACTTTCGTATGTATAATGTGCTTTACACACACAACATGAACTATACTCACGTTTATATTCGATTGCTAAAGCGATGCATTGTCTGGAGTTCAAAATACTAACTATGTGGATCAATTGTGTCGAATAATAACATAGACATGCTCAAATTCGATAGAATCTAGATGTCTGATGGATCAATGACCGCTCCTTACGCGAATTACAAATATCATGATCCCATCCTAATATTTGGATACAATTTATATCTTTAATCAATGTGTAGAGCAGTCTTTTACGTGTAGTTTCACTCTCCATCGGTGGTCTCTCACACATGCTCACACACTCTCTCCCGAGGTGTCTTTCTCACACACATGCTCTAGATATAACCCTCCTCCCTCTCGTAACCATTTACAACTGCTTTCACTAACCTTTATCACAAGCACTCTTCCTCTCGCAAACATACACACGCACAATCCTCATCGACCCTTTCTATATACATGGACCTGCCTACGTGTCTCATGTACGCACATTATCTTTACGCCTGTCTCTCACGCATTGTCTCACACCTCTCTTCCTAATCGACGAGTATGATTCTAGCAGAGCATTCTGTAGGATGCCCCTTAAAGTTAGGTTGGATGAATAGTAATATCAGAGATAAAGGGGTTACCTTAGTCCGAGAACCTAGGGTTACAAATCCTAGCCGGCTTTGTCAGTGGACACAGAGTCCTTCACAATTCTGCTATCTTTGTCTTGTACGACTAGTCATCCATGGGTCTTCCTAAATGTGTCACGGGCCGACCAATGTGGCGCAGGACGGAACCGAACGAAGGGCCTCACCTCGACCCACCGGACCTCACGCAGTGACACACCCTCTGCCCCCACGTCTCATTATCTTCTCACACCCACACATACCAACACAAACACCACACACACAGAAAATTTCTCCTGGTGCCTCTATTCCCTCCCCCCTTGCATATACACACTCAAGGGAATGGAATCTCTTGTCGTGACGTCATATTCGTCTCTCTCTCTAGACCACTCTCATTTCTCGTGCTATCTCTCCCACGCCCCCCCCCCGTCGGCCCCTCTATCCATGCCTCTCTCGAATACGTAATACACACACATACCTCTCTAGGCCCCGCCAAATGCATCAACTACACATTCACACATGTTACATCACGTACCCCATTGATCTAAAAAGCCCTCTCTTCACGTTTATTTCGCATACAACATTCCTTTTGAATAAAGTGTGGCCAAAAAATTATTTTAGAGTTTCTACATATATACAACATTACAAAGTTATATGGAGGAGTACGAACGCTAATTTGCATTGCATGGTGCCCACAATGATATTTATTCCGCACTGTGAATTTGTATATTTTTATACTATATACAAAGTTAGTCATAATAAAGAGAAACGAAGAGCATCTCTCTCTCCATCGCATACCCCCCCTGTACGCCCCTTTCACGTATGCACACAAAACTATCTCCAGGTCCTCTAAAAGTAAGCCCCCAGAAAATTCACGCATGTTTCATCTTTCTCTCGCGATATATGCAATGACGATCATTGTATTTGAAGCGAAAGCACGATACATACATTGGACTTCAGAATCCACTCATTACGGTCACCATTTACGTTTAGTGGTTATTATACAGTCACGGGCTCACCGTACAACTCTGTATTTGCTCATGACATGACTAGTTGACCAGTTAAACGCTCCACGTGGCACCTCTAGTGTTGCATCACATTATCTCACTACCATCGTGCCCACCTGTCGACTTGTATC
This sequence comes from Triticum aestivum, assembly GCF_018294505.1. Classification (NCBI taxonomy): domain Eukaryota; kingdom Viridiplantae; phylum Streptophyta; class Magnoliopsida; order Poales; family Poaceae; genus Triticum; species Triticum aestivum. The sequence continues at coordinate 118,890,584 of NC_057811.1, forward strand.
TACTCTACATCTACACTCTTATAAAATACATAAAATACACTCTTATAAAAAACAGAGTTGGTGATGATGGTGTGCCTGCCATCCTGCAATATAGGCCGTCCGATTTATATCTGACGGATAGGAAAGAAACTATGGCAATTTTGCAAAAAGGTACCCACACACCTCTCCACATTTGCAAATAAGGCCTTCCCTCGTTCATCCTTTTCTCTCACAAGATAAACAAGTCATACAAATGCATCTTGATGTTACGTGCAACGCACGGGCATCTTGCTAGTAAGAATGAAAACAAACGACAAAAAAATATTTGGACGGTGGTTCGAAGTCATGACCGCGGGCACAGCGGACAAGGTGGCCTTGTATTGGTATGCTGAGCCGTCTGTTTTAACACACAGGAGCTGGTGTGGTGATTATACACACACGCACGCATGCACATGAACTGCATCCACGCAACACTCACACAAACACATGCACCCACGCACGCACGCAACACTCACACGTACACACGCAGCCACGCACGCACGCAACACTCACACGCACGCACCACACACGCACGCATGCATGCACACACCAGTACACCACACGACCAACACACACTCTCACGCTCAAGTGCTCAACCTACACGTGCATGCGCACACATCAGGCCCTGACAGACACATACACAACCAGGTGATTCCCGCGCACGGGTTGGAGCCTTGTCGCGCCTGCGTAAATTTGTGTTTATCTGACCTTTTGCCTATGCGAACTGACAGGTGGGACCCACAAGGAACGTGGTCAATTTAACTAGTCAACATGGCGCCACGCAGACTATTTGGCCGGTCAACAGAGTGCAATCCGATGCTGAACTGTGAGCAAGTGACCGTATAATCACCGCAAAACGTATATAGTGACCGTAATCAGCTTATTCTGAAGTTCGGTGACCGTATTACGCTTTTCTCTCTGTAGGCCCTCCAAAACTACATCTCTACACGTTCTCGCATGTTACATCTAACAACTATGCAATACAGCACTACTACTACACTCTAACACAATAAATCATATGTGTTTTTAGTTTTACTAGATATCATATTGTTACTTATAATTATTCAGTTTGCATACATTAAAATTGCCTTTGAAATGTATGGCCAGTATCATCTACCGCGCGGGAAAAATCCCGCCCTTTCCTGTTTAATCGGGTTTGTATCGATGGATCGTGCGAAACAGCAAAACTATAGTACTATACAGTACTACAAGTGACAGTTCACTGGGCCGTCGTGTCGTCTACTCCTCCGTCGTAAGAGTGGAGCGCTCGCTTTCATAAATCTTCTAGTCCCTTTCGCCGACATGTGGGACATCAAGCTACCGGGTCCACGTGCCATACCGGAATACAGTGCAGAGCAGCCGGGGTGAAGCACCCCAGTCATGGCGCCGGCGTAGTAATGAGCAATGAGGCGTCAAATCACAAGCTGCACCTTTCCCGCAGTTAAGTTGGAGGGACGAAGCAACCATCATTTCACTCGTTGCTGAATCCGCTTCTCCCTCATCTTCTTCAACTTAACCACGTGTTGCTTCTGCCGTTGTTCTGCCTCATGTGGGACGCGGATCGGCTTGGTAAAGCACTGACACGTGGGACCGCATGTTAGCAAACCGCCAGGACAACGTCCTCCGAAAATAAGAAGCCTAATCCTAGACTTACAAAGGGCTACGTAGCTGCTACGTATACTTTCCATCTAATCTATATATGCCCCCCTGATTTTCAGGTGGGGTGGGCCTAATCCTCTCCTTTAATCCAATCAAATAGTCCCACATCACATCAGTTCGTAACTTTACGTAAACCATTACGTGGATGTAGCATTGCTCAAATAAGAAACCTCCCCCGCCATCCGCGCGGCAAAATCACCTCCTTTTTACTAATCTTGATTCTATAATTTTTTAGATCAATATAATTGAGATTTGTATAGATAGCACACAGGAGCAAAACCAAGTGGTACGGTTAAGGGCATCCACAATGTGTAGCCAAATGTGAAAATAGCTTTTGGCATCGTGGGAACCATTGTGGACGGTGTTGCCAAAGCCAAAAAGATGGAACCGAAGCTCCCTGATTGATTGATTGAAGGAATAGAAAAATGCAACGTCTCTCCTCTTTCTCCCATGCTTGGACGCATGTAGTACAGTATAGAGCACAGAGTCTACTCCCCTGTCCCTTCTATCACAAATCACAAAGCAGTGAGGCGTCAAATCACAAAAGCACGGACGAAGCAACCATCATTTCACTCTTCGCTGACTCCGCTTCTCCATCGTCTTCTTCGAGAAACCATCTCACCGCACTAGTACTCCTAGTAGTACTAGTAAAGGACTTCCTGGATGCAAATAAGGCGGTTGTCTCGGCTTGCAGGCGGCACTTGCGAACGACTTACCGTGGTCTCCCTCAATGGTGTTCTCCGTCGAACGCACTTCGCCAAACCACCAAAAAAAAGATATCGTCGACGTCACCGCAATGGGGAAGGAAGTCAAATATAGTTACTACCTCCATTTTTTTGTACACAAGGCCAGTATATCAAAATTACAATTTGCAAAGGGCCACTAACACTAATCGAGGCAAAATTGATGGGGTTAGCAACCAAGGACATTAATATCCCCTGCATGCATGCGGAAGTGAGAAGGTTGGTTTGCATGGCGCTGCATTAATCAAGCGATGAGGAGTGAGATGGTTAGCTCTTTGGTCTTTGGAGAAAAAAATACGCATTAATTGACACGTGAAACGAGGATTTGTATCGATTAAATCCCGCGAAGGAAAACCCCGCCTTTCTTTTTTAACACTAGTACTCCTAGTACGTACGTACTTATCCTGTTTGGGTCTAGGCCTTGCATTGCCAAACTTCGCCACACATTTTTGCCAAGCTTGCCTAAAGTTTTCAAAATGAGAAGGAGGTACACTTGCGCACGGCTGTCGCGGTCGCACCGCACCCTCACACGGTCGCTCCTGCACGCCGCGGTCGCACCGCACCCTCACACAGTCGCTCCTGCACGCCGCAAACCCAACCAAGGGAACGCACCCTCACTGACACGTGCTGTCGCATGTGAACAAACCAAACTCAGCCATCCTATCGCTGACACATAATTTTCGTTCATAGAGTATGTTTATCCAACCGCATGTTGGGGAGTATCCGTACGGCCCGTGCGGTGGTCTGTTGGGGAAGAAGAAGAGGTGAGGAAGAAGGAAAGAAGGGTTAGGAGACGTAGGATATTCATCCAACCGCCTGAAATGGTAGACTGACCCAAGTCAGGCGACTTGCATAACAAATATATGTTTTTACACAGCAAAAGATCCATAAAAACAACAACATAAAGAAAAACTATCACTGCTCGCGGAAAGAGACGCCTCGTCGTCTTTGGCTGCCGGCGCGAACCAGCCGTCGCTGCCGACGTGTGTCTCCGCACCGTGGTTGTCCTCGGCCTCCAGCTACTCGTTCAAGCGGAGCGTGCGGGCGCTCTGCACGGACGAGAGCACAGCCCGGTTCAAGTCGAGGACGTCCGGTTCCGCCTGCAGGAGGGCCTCGATGGCAGCGGCATCCGCGCGCTCCGCGTCGAGTCGAGCCTCCGCCGCCCGGTTCAAGTCCAGGACGTCCGGTTCCGCCTGCAGGAGGGCGTCGATGAGAGCGGCATCCGCGCGCTCTGCGTCGAGTCGAGCCTCTGCCGCCCGGTTCAAGTCCAGGACGTCCGGTTCCGCCTGCAGGAGGGCCTCGATGGCAGCGGCATCCGCGCGCTCCGCCTCAAGTTGAGCCTCCGCCGCCCGGTTCACATCCACGACATCCGGTTCCGCCTGCAGGAGAGCCTCGATGGCAGCGGCATGCGCGCGCTCCGCGTCGAGTTGAGCCTCTGCCTCCCGGTCCTCCTTTAGTATCGCCATGTTGAACCGCTGGTCCGCCTGCACCATGGGGGACTCGGACGCCGGCACGAAGTCGACGTCCATCGTCTCATACCCATCGGGGGCCTTCTGCGCCGCGACCTCCGCCATGAACATTGGATCGGCTTCCTCCTCCTCGTAGCTTGGCTCCAGAGAACTCGGGGATTGGCCCGCCGCAAAGCGAGCTTGGGAACGGAGGTCTGTGGCGCCGACCGCCGCCGCGATTTCTGCGCGGCGCTCCGGCGTCAGCATCTTGTAGTAAGTGATCTTGCGGCGCACCATGGCTTTCCGGCGAACTAGGGGACGCTTGATGCGGGCTAGGGGATCGAAAGGTGGGGGAATGGGCTGGAGATTTGGTGTGGTTTTAGGGCAGTGGCTGGCGTAGGCCGAGCAGCGAAGGTTCTGGTGTGAATAGTGGTTCCGGTGACGACCGGTCAATCGGTTTTGACTGTACATCGCTCTTGTCGCGTTCGCGTTGCAGCCCGGCACGCTGGACCCTCCACGTCGCTCACCGAATGGAACGCGCTTCGTCTTGCGTTTTCGCTCGCTTGTGGGACCGCAGTTGAGAGCAAACCGACGTCCCTCCCCCTCCCCCGCCCGCGTCATTTATTATACCACCACTCCCTCCGTTTTATGCGGAGTAAATAAAAACAGAGGGAGTATACTACGGATGAGGATCCCCTGACGTGGCCGAACCCATTGAGTAACTGACATGCGGGGCCTAGCAAGCATGGGGTCCGCCAGTAAGTGACCGAAAGGGAGGGTAAGGCAGGGATACCTACGTCAGAGGATCCACTTCCACTATACTACTTTGACCAAATGTTAGAGTAATAATATATGACATGCAACTTACACAAATGTTAGAGTAATAATATATGACATGCAACTTACACAAAGCATACAGGGTCTAATGCGTTTTTCGAGGCTAACTTTGACCAAATGTTAGAGTAATAATATATGACATGCAACTTACACAAAGCATACGGTCAAATTCGTATGTGAAAGGAGTTTCCAATGATATAATTTTCACATTATACATCTCATGTACTATTAATCTTGTCAATAGTCAAATTGGAAACCATCTCGAGTACAAATCTAGGAGTACGTACGAATCTAACAATATTGATTGGGCGTTGTTGAATGTTGATACCTTTTTGATCAAAGTAGAGATACTTTGACTACACATAAAACTTATATGTAAACTAGAAAGGATAGGGGGAGTATATTGTACGTTCAAAAACGAAACGAACATTGAATACCCTTTATATATGATTTGCGGATGCTATGATCACCGGTTCAAAATTTTGAATCCGCCTTAGGTATCACGTGCCCCCACTCGTTCCCTCTCGATTTCATCTCGGGGTCCGGAGATCTATTGAAAGAGGACTAGGGTGGGTACATGCGAATGATACTCGGCGGAATGTTCAAATGAGGCATGCGGGAGGATGGACTCGACTGGAGGGCGACATGATCGATGGAGAAGAGGGTTGGAGAGGAATGAGAAATAAGCAAACGCCACATGATTATACTTGAACGGCTCAAATAAACAATAAGTTGTCTCGCTTGGCCTACATAGTGAAAGGCCTAATGCGCAACGCGGAGCACTGACGCTCGAATATGGCCGGGAAAACAGGGAAACCGACATGTGGGGCACACCCGTCGGGACGACGTAGCGCAGACTAGTCCAATGGAGGAGCTGGCCCACGACCTCCTCGCCACCGACAACCGTTCATGTGGGTCGTTGGGGCCAACAACGGGGCGCAGCTCCAGCACCGCCTCTGGACACGGCGACCGCGGTGAGCGACACGCTCATATCGTCGCTAGACACGGTCGGTTTCAGTGTGCCGAGGGTGGCGTTAGTGCTGTGGCACGACCAACGGTATGTTTGGTTTGTGCCCAAGGTTGCCCCATCAAAGCATTGGGTAGCCAAAATTTTGGTTGAGGTATTGGTTGCCCATGATTTGGCCGACATTGGCAAGAAAAATGAACTAGAGTTGGCTAGAGTTCATTGGCATGCCAAAGAAATGGCAACCATCCAAACAAAGACCAATCTTTGGGTCATGACCAAAATTTTGGTTGAGGTATTGGTTGCCCATGATTTGGCCGACATTGGCAAGAAAAATGAACTAGAGTTGGCTAGAGTTCATTGGCATGCCAAAAAAATGGCAACCGTCCAAACAAAGACCAATCTTTGGGTCATGACCAAAATTTTGGTAAGGTGCACTTTGGCCACAATCCAAACACACCCCAACACCCGGCTCGTCGAGGATGCACGGGGCGCCGCGACGCGTCCGCGGAGTGGTGTAGCGCGGCCAACTGCATCCTCTGGACCTGAGACCATGCCGGGTCGTCTTGCTTTTTCAATGACATGCGGGGATCGCATGTGAGCAAAGGGCATCTCCAACGTTGCCACGACCGCAGCTGACTACCCTGGCACACCAAAACCCTCGTCCCTCGCGCCGTCGCGCGGTGCGTTCCCACCGGCGCCAGCTGCCCGCATTCATGCCGTCCGTTCGTATGTCGTCGTTAAGGAGGCTCGGTGCCCGAGGAACCAACTCCGGCGACTTAATGACGCACCCGGACGCTTGGCCTCACCGGAATGCGCTACTTAAAGCGGCAACGCCCAGCTAACCTCCACACCATAGCGCATCGTCCTCCTACCTGGCACCACATCCGCCATGACCGCAAGTGCGAACGCTCTGCGGGAGAGCTTGTCTTCGGGGATGAAGCTCGAGGTCGCCGCCCTCGCTCAAGTCGCCTCTCGCGACGCAATAGCGGCGTAGCCGGACGCGGACGCGACCGCACAAGCGGTGGCCACGCTGGCGGCCGACGACGGGAGCACCGTCAGCCACGCGTCCTACTTGCCGCCGTCCAACGTCCGGCACCGCCGAGGTCGGGGACTCCTCCGAGGATGAGTAGGGCATGGGAGGCGGCAGGGCATGGTGTGCAACTGGCCGGTCCGTATCCCGTGTTCTACTCTTCCTCGCCGGAGACCGCACCTTCACTTCACGGGTCTTGAACCCCGCCCCCGTACATAGAGATCGCAGATGGAGGACGTCGGTCGCCGCCGTAGAATAGGTTTAGGGTCGGGTTTCTTTTATTTTTCTGTCCTATAAAAGTTCGAAATGTAATGAAAATCTGCCGTGTTTGCATTAATCTCGGCCGGTGTATATGAACTTTCACAATAATATACATGGTGGTGGGCCCCTCCCTCCCCCCAATCTACAATCAACAGCTCACACATTTCACATTACGTTAATTACGTAACTGGGATTACGTAGGTGTAGCATTACTCGTCCTAAAAAACCCAACTAAGCCAACCTCCCAGCATATCGCGCGGGAAAAGACCCGGCCGCGCCGTTTTAGTCGGGATTACCGGATTACTAGTAGTAGTATCGATGGATCGCGCGAAGTAACAATGTTTTTTTGAGGGGGCGAAGCACCTAGTTTAAAAGGAAAAAAGGCGGTACACTCACAGCACTCCTGTCGCGGTCACATTGCACCCCACACACGTTCGGTCCTGCACACGGCTCACGCAAACGGAACGCGCTTCGGCTTGCCTCTTCACTGACACGTGGGACTGCACTTGGAGAAACCGACCATGCGCCAAACTCCCCCCGCCCACCGCGCGAAAATCCTTCCCCCCACACCCAAAAATTCCCCCCAAATCCGATTCAACCACCCTTCGGCCAACTAGCCAATAATATTCCCCAAACCCCCTCCCCCCTGTCCCCCTCCACTCCATTCGCTCCGCCAAAGCCGCCCTCCTCGCCGCGCCGATACGCCGGCGCCGTGGTTCGGCGATCCTCTCGCTACCACAGTACGCTCTCGTAGACTGCCGTCCTCTAGCCCCCCCTGCTACGTTCTTGTGGAGGCGCACGGCGGTCAGCGCCGCCACCGCTGGCGACGTTCGTGTGGAGACGCACGGCGGTCAGCTTCTCCCACGGTACGCGCATTCTAGACTGAGGCCCCGTTCATGTCGGTGTAGCGCTGAATGTTAGCTGATAGACGCTGTTAATCTCACTGTTTGCCGAAGTAGTTTACTGTCAATATGCTCTGCTTAAGAAGCTTCCTTGCCCTGTTCTGCACTCAATCTGCTTAGCTGAGATGGCATGCAAGGCCGATTAGTTGCTAAAATATCCTGCCATATATTTATTGTGACGTAGATTGCCATGGTCTAGTAGCCAATCTGTTAGGTGAAATAGCTCTACACCGTTTTATACTCGATCTTTGTTGCTGCGATGGCCTTCGATAGTTCGATGGCTGTGTGCTCGGCCTCATTGACTGCTGAAACAGCCTGCCATAATTTGGCACTCAAATCTGTTTGCTGAATTAGCTTTACATATATTTCGTTACTTAGATCTGCTCGTCCAAATATCTTGCCATAGCTTTAGACATCGACCTAGGTATTTTTTTCTGGACTTCATAAAAAAGCATATATGTTTTTCCTGTAATATCTAGTAGAAGAACTAATTTGTATGTCTAACAGATGTACAGGACTTGGATAACTTCTGCTCGAAGATTCTCCGCTGCATATGTCGAGGGGGTTGAAAACTTCATGAACTTTATCAGAGCTGAGTACGGTGGTCCGAAATCAGATGTGCTCTGCCCGTGTAGCAGTTGTATGAATTCAGTTACAAGACCCCAGTCAACTGTGCAAAATCATCTACACTTGTATGGGATGTTGGTCACATATACTAGGTGGGTTCATCATGGTGAAGCTGTGAACGTCAATGTTATTGACTACGTGGAAGCAGCAGATCACCATCTTGATCTGCCTGATGCTCAGGTGGAAGAGGAGGAGGAGGTGGTGGTGGCGGAGCCAGTGAGTTTGACCAACATTGAAACAATGCTACGAAATGCTCGTGCATTCCGTGAACTTTCACCTGCAGAAGAAAAACGGTGGGCCCGCATGTTGGAACAATGCAACGTTGCTGTCACCCCAGGAAATAAGCTGTCAGTATTCTCAGCTATGGTCACCTTTCTTCAGGTGAAGACATCTGAGCGGATGACCAACAAATCATTCGATGCGATGTTGGCTGCTTTCCGCGAATCTTTCCAGATGCGTCTGAGCTGCCACACACCTACAGTAAAATGAAGAATTTCCTTCGTGCAGTTGGAATTGGATATGATATGAATCCATGTTTGTAAGAATAATTGTGTTCTGTTCCGGAAGGATTATGCCAACTTAAGTGAATGCCCGAAATGCAAATCATCAAGATGGAAAGATGGCGATGCTGTGAAGAGGATTCCTCATAATGTTCTGAGACATTTTCCAATTATACCAAGATTGCAGAGGTTGTTTCATGATGCTGAAACAAGAGAGGATGTACTGTGGCATTCTAGGAACCAGGAGTACAGAGATCAGAATGTAATGAGCCATCCATCTCATGGTAGTGAGTGGAAAAGCTTCAATGATAAACACAAAGAGTTTGCTGCTGACCCGAGACACATTAGACTTGGCTTAGCTTCAGATGGATTTAACCCATTTGGCCACCAGAGCGCCACATATAGCATGTGGCCAGTGCTTGTTATCCCTTACAACATGCCTCCAAATGTCTGCACCAAAGAATCAAACTACATGATGGCCTTGCTCATCCCAGGTCCAAAAAGTCTTGGAAAGGATTTTGATTTGTTCATGGAGCCTCTTGTGGAGGAACTTCAACAGCTATGGAAGGGTGTTCTCACTCGGGACCTATATAGCAGCCCACCAGCTGATTTCTTTCTGCGTGCTGTTATAATTTGGTGCATCCATGATTATCCGGCTTTGGGCACTATGTCAGGGCGAACGACACATGGTTACAATGCATGTGTTCGCTGTGACAGGAATCCGCTGTCATACGCAATACTTAGCAAGATCTGTTACATTGGACACCGCCGTTTCCTTGCCAAGGACAAGCCGCATCCTAGAAAATACCGAAGACATGTGTTCAATGCAAAGCATGAAAACCGTGATGCGCCAAAGAGGCTCACCGCCGATGAGTTGCAAGTGGAATTAGAGAAGGTCAGGCATATTACACCAGGAAACCATCCTGGTAATGGTAGCGGGAAAAGGAAGCGTGGCAGGGTAGAAGAGAGATTATTGTTTACCCGCAGGTCCCCTTTGTGGGACTTGGAGTATTATAAAGATTTGGATCTGCGGCATAATCTTGATGTGATGCACATCGAGAAAAATATATGTGACAACATTATCGGCACACTTCTTAATATTGAAGGCAAGACGAAAGATACCTTAAAATCTAGGACTGATTTGACACACCTGGGTATCAGAAAGGATTGGCAGGTGCAAGATGAAGGTAAACCACGGGATATGGCACCAGCTGTGTACGTCTTGGACAAGGTAAAAAGAAAATAATTCTGCGAGGTCCTGTCACGTGTGAGATTCCCACATGGATTTGCTTCCAACCCTGAAAAGAGAGTTAGTGCAGATGGAAACAAGGTACAAGGGTTGAAAACTCATGACTGCCACGTCCTACTTCAAAGGGTTTTACCTGTTATCCTTAGAGGATTGGGCCGCCCTGACTTATACAGAGCAGTTGCAGAGTTGGGACAATTCTTCAGGGAACTCTGCAGTAGGAATATTAGGATAGATGCTTTGGAGCGTCTTAGAGACAAGATACCAACTATCCTATGCGACCTTGAGAAGATATATCCTCCAGCCTTCTTTGATGTGATGGTGCATTTGGTTGTTCATCTACCTGATGAGGCACTACTTAGAGGTCCAGTACAGTATGGCTGGATGTACCCTATTGAAAGGAGGCTAGGCACTTTCAAGGGCTATGTTAGGAACAGAGCTAGACCCGAGGGTTCCACTGCAGAGGCCTACATTGCTACAGAAGCGTTGACATTCTGCTCAAAATGCATTGAAACAGCTAATCAGCTTAGCAAAGAGGTGGGTGAAGACAATCTCGGGCTCAATGTTTTCGATTATTCTGTTCAAGTTACAGGGAAGAGTCGACAAGAGGACAAACCTAAAGATTTGGATAAAATGGTTTGGTATGTGTTGAATAACTGTCCTGAGATACTACCTTATATCAAGTAAGTGCAGTACTGCAGCTTATACATCATAATCTACTAAACTTACAGCACATTCTTATATATTTAGATGTTTGACGCGATCACTATGTTGTGCAGCATCTACAAAGAGGAGTTACTGCCGCAAAATCCAAGAAACATTGACAAACTGGTTATGGAAGGATTTGCGAAATGGTTCAAGAACCATGTAAGCTTTTGAAGTGCACTGTTAGTTTTTTTAATATATTGAGTACATAAGATGATCAGCTTGTTTATTTTCTAACCATAGGTTAAGAAGATGCGGGAGGATGGGCAGGTAGTTGATGATGCCCTTTACTCACTAGCAATGGGTCCTGATACTCGGGTAAGACATTATGAATCTCGCGTTGTTGGAGATGTGCGCTACAACACCCTTGCACGAGACGAAGGCGGGAAGACACAAAACAGTGCCATCATGAACATGGATACGTATGACAAAGAGACAACTGAAATGTATGCTAACAAAACAGACATTGTCCAGTTGCAGTATATCTCCAGTTTCGAGGATCATCGGTGTGTGGTTCTGTTGTGCTGTCGTTGGTATAACCTGTTTTCCAGGATCGCAAAACCCAGAGCTGATGATTATTTCAAATCCATCAATTTCAAGGCGGCGTACCAGACCAACGAGCCTTTTATTTTGGCAAATCAAGCAACACAGATATTTTTCTTGGAAGACACATTTGCACGTAGCGATGACTGGAGAGTATTGCAAAGGTTTGAGCAGAGGAATTCGTTTAATGAAGTTGCACAACAAGATGATGCTTACACTGCGCCTAATGTACAAGATAACACAGATGTTCCTAATATCTTTGAGAACCATCACGTCAATGACGCCGGCGAAAAGATTGCCTGTCGTGCTGTGGACATACAAGAGTTGATCAAGAAGAAGCCAACGTTCGAGGACGTTGAGGACGAAGAAGAAGATGACACCGTGGGGAATTACGATTCAGACTGATACACATGGTGAAGATGTTGACGCTGCTGCATCGGATGGTGATTACATTACTTTTGTCGTATTTGCCTGTCAGAAGACATTTTTTATCTACTATGTGAAATTGTGTTTGCTATGACAACTGAAACCTGATGAACATATTGTTTAGTATTTTGCTGTGAGAACATCACTTGTTATGTATGCTGATTTGTGTTTGGTGATTGTATGACAACTAAAACATGATGACATTGTTGTTTAGTTGTACTCATATTTGGTTGTGAAACTTGAATTTGATGACATAGTTTGCTGTTGGACTGCAATTTGCTCGACGTCTTCGAATGTGAACAAAGCTGACCCGACAGGGCCTCTGCTATTTATTTATTTATATGAGCAAAAGGGGATACCCCCTGATTTCCGTCAATAGAAATTATTAGATGTTCACAACACTACACCCAGCCTGCTACACAGGTTTCATTCATTACTAGTTTCAGCAAAGTGCTCATGTCGTAGCCACTGAATACATCATGAGTGCTACATACACTGCAAATAAAGAGACAATCATCCTACAGAGCACATCGATTTTGCCCATTATCTTCACAAGCTCTTTCATCTCCTCATTGCTGTCAAGGTCATTCAGCAGCTGTTGCTTGGCCATGATCAGAGGAACTGCATCTTTAACCTTCTGCTCTGCATCTTCCTCTTCTGCCGTTCCGTCAGTTACTTGTCCAACACCCCAACCTGCTGGTATTGGGATTCCTCGGCTAACCAAATAATCAGCGTAGTTGCATTCCCCCACATCAGCAACTTCCCAGAAATACAAATCACACGAATCTTCCCTTTTCTGCACGAATCAAATTGGAAGATCATCAACCAAACTATTAAAAAATCAGCAACTGAAAGCAGCAGAACAACACTTAAACGTATTATTACCCCATGATTCGGGCATTTGTAGAAGACTCGGCCAGGGTTGCGGATTGTGGTTGAGACGCGACGGATGACTCTGCGTGATTTGCAGCAGTGGCACCACACCAACGGCAGTGGGTTGCGATGAGCAATCGGCTGCGGTGCGCGTGCCGGCGGGGGTGTGATGAGACCCATAGGCGATGGTACGGGTGGCGACTTGGTGCATATCTGGTTGTTGCCTGCTGAAGAGCAGGTGGACGAGCAGCCAGCGGACATGGGTGCTGCGGCCAGAGCTTCTGATGCTAGGCAGAGTAAGTAGAGAAGAGGAGAAGCGAACGTTGGATATGTCAGTTTCATTACTTGCAGAGTAGCATAGCACCATATATAGTCATAGTCTAGGTTTGGATTCGAACCAGCTACAGGAGGGACCTCTTGTTTTGTGAAAAAAATTATTTCTCCACCTGACAGCTGGGACCCACCGGCTGTATCTTCGCACGGAAGGAAGTGCCTCCTTGTTTTGCGAAAAAAAATATTCATCCCGTTGACAGCTGGGACCCATCAGATTTGGTGACTGACTTGTGGGCCTACTAAGCGGACGTGTACGCACGACTTTGTCAACTTAATCAACAAATGATTCTAGCAGCTGGACCGTTGGATGTTAATCCAACAGCCGTGCTCCTTCTTCAACCTCTGTTCTTGCTCCTATCTCCCGTGGGCGGCACCGTGGCTGTGCTGCCGCGCACCCGAACCAGTGAAGTTACCCACTCCTCTCCATCTGCGACTCCACTGCCCCGTCTTCCCCATCTCCGGGTCGTTCCAGTCTGGGTGCGCTCGGCACGGTGTGGTCAACGTGGTCAACAACCGAGAGTCATCGGAAGATGACTGTACGTGAGAGGCTGACAGTGGGGACGCACACATGGACGCATGGACGCATGCATGCAACGGAACGCGGCGAGGTCAACGTGGTCAAGGAACGACTTCCATCGGAAGTATACTGTACGTGGAGACTCTCAGTTGGGTCCACGGCCGCATCAAGTAAGTGCCTCCTTATTACGCGGAAAATAATGATTCCTCCAACTGACAGCAGGGACCCACTGGACGGGCCACCATATTTTGCGAAAAAAACGTTTGCCCCCTGACTGCTGGGACCCACCTGACGGGCCACCGTATTTCGCGAAAAAAACGTTCCCCCCGCTGTCAGCTCGGACCCACCGGAAGTGCCTCCTTATTACGCACAAAAAAATGAATACTCCCCCGGCTAGCTGGGACCCACCTTGGTGGGAGGCTGACTTGTGGGCCTACTAAGTTGACGGGGACGAAGGGCTTTGTCAACTTAGTCAATATGAACGATTCTAGCTCCAGTGACCGTACGATGTCCATCCAACAGCCGTAGTGCTTCTTCAACCTCTGGTCTTCTTGCTCCAGCCGCCCAAAGCAGCGCCGGTCGTGCCGCATGCTCCTGCCTCCCGTGGCCGGCTGTGCTGCCGCGGAGGCCTCACCGCCCCCTACTATTCCCACCGCTGCCCAGGCCCTGCGGCGACGGCAGCCTCACACCGCAGCCAAACTAGTGAACCCTCGTACTCCTCTCCGCACGGGCTTCCACTGCCGCGTCTTCCCCGGCTCCGCGTCGTCCCCTTCCTAGGCCTCGCCATCGTCCACCGCCGTGGTGCTCTCCGCGCGGCGTGGTCAATGTGGTCAAGGAACGACTTCCATCGGAAGAGTACTGTATGTGGAGAGGCTGACAGCTGGGTCCACGGCCACAGCCCAGTTTTTTTGTGATTTGCCAAGTAAGTCGATTTGTGAGGCCTGTTGGGCTGCAAATCTTTCAAGATGAGGAGAGCTTTCATTCGGCTGGCCGAGAAAATGGCCCATCAGTAATGAGAAATGGGTTGTACATTTTTAAAACACATCAAACCGGCAATTAGTTTCAAATATCTTTTTTTTCATTTCGAGATTTTAAATTACATTAATATTTATGCATAGAGAATTTGTTGGATTTTATATTGATATACATTTATTTTTAAAATCAGTTTGAATGTGAGTCGAAATTTCGGGATTAAAAACAGTTCGGACCGCACCGAAATATGCAAAATTTTGTATAACTTTTTAACCGTGGCCACAATATGGGTTGTAATGCTAACAAAAAGAATATGGGCTCCAAAAAAACCTTAATAATGAGCAAATGGGCTGTAAATTATTAGAAATAATGGCAGATGGGTTGTATGTTGTTTTCCACAGATTTGAGGCTTTCCTAAAAAAAGGTTGGCGCACAAGCAGTGACAGTTGGATGGCCATCCAACGGCCGTCGTGCTTCTTCAATCTCTGCTCTTCCTGCTCCAGCCGCTCAAACAAGCGCCGGCGGGACTGCCTGCTCCCTCCTCTTCGCGGCCGACTCTGCTCCCGCGGAGGCCTCACCGCCCCACCGTACTCCCATCGCTGGCCTAGCCATCCCTCTACTCAACCACACCTGCTGTTATTCTCCGGCGACGGCAGACGAACCAGTAAACCCTCGTACAGTCGTACTCCCCTCCGCGTGGGAAACAACTGCCGAGTCTTCCCTGCCTCCGTGTCGTTCCCTTCCTAGGCCTCGCCGTCGTCCACCGCCCTGGTGCTCTCGGCGCGGCCTGGTCAACGTGGTCAACAACCGACATGCATCTGAAGTGGACTGTACGTGGAGAGGCCGACAGCTGGGTCCACGGCCGCACGCAAGGAAATGCCTCCTTATTACGCGCAAAATAATAATTCCTCCACCTGACATCAGGGACCCACCTAAAGGGCCTCTGTATTTCGTGAAAAAAAGTTGCCGCCGCTGACAGCTCGGACCCACCAGCGATATCTTCGCACGCAAGGAAGTGCCTCCTTATTACGCACAAAAAAATGAATACTCCCCCTGCTAGCTGGCCCACCATGGTGGGAGGCTGACTTGTGGGCCTACTAAGTTGACTGGGATGGGGGCCTTTGTCAACTTTAGTCAATATGAACGATTCTAGCTCCAGTGACCGTACGATGTCCATCCAACGGCCGTAGTGCTTCTTCAACCTCTGGTCTTCTTGCTCCAGCCGCCCAAAGCAGCACCGGTCGTGCCGCATGCTCCTACCTCCCGTGGCCGGTAGTGCTGCCGCGGAGGCCTCACCACCCCCTACTATTCCCACCGCTGGCCAGGCCCTGCGGTGACGGCAGCCTCACATCGCAGCCGAACCAGTGAACCCTCGTACTCCTCTCCGCACGGGTTTCCACTGCCGCGTCTTCCCTGGCTCCCCGTCATCCCCTTCCTAGGCCTCGCCGTCGTCCACCGCCCTGGTGCTCTTGGCGCGGCGTGGTCAACGTGGTCAAGGAACGACTTCTATCGGACGTGGACTCTACGTGGAGAGGCTGACAGCTGGGTCCACGGCCGCAGCATGGAAGTGCCTCCTTATTACGCGGAAAATAATTATTCCTCCACCTGACAGCTGGGACCCACCGGACGGGCCACTGTATTTCGCGAAAAAAATGTTTCCCCCTGACTGCTGGGACCCACCAGCTACATCTTCGCACGCAAGGAAGTGCGTCCGGGCAAAAAAAAACAATTCGCCCCTGACAGCTGGGACCCACCAGCTACATCTTCGCAGGCAAGGAAGTGCCTGACAGTCGGGACCCACCTGGTCGAAGCGTACGTAGCGTTGTCATTCTGGTCGCGAACGTGTACGTACATATATACTGGTGGATGTAGAGGCGCGCACGTGTCGTAGTAGAGGCGCGTAGTGTCGTAGTAGAGGCGCGCACGTAGCATGTACACGTACGTACAGCGGCCAGGGTGCAAGAAAGAAAATACGGCCACGTATGTGTACATACGGGCGGGGTCTCGAACGCCTACTCGCGCATACGTACGGCCAGCGCTCGTGTACATGGCTGGGTCGGAACGGAGAAACAACGTCGTCGTCGTGTTCATGGGGAGGCAACAGAATGCGTCGTGTTCATGGGGAGGCAACGGAATGCGTCGTGTTCATGGGGAGGGGTGTGGCGTACTGCAAAACGGAGGAAACGGACCTCCTACGGTCGAAACGGGGGTCATGTTGATCGGGAGGAGTGTGGCGTACCGCAAAACGGACGAAACGGACCTCCTACGGTTGAAACGGGGGTCCTGTTGATCGGGAGGGGTGTGGCGTACCGCAAAACGGAGGAAACGGACCTCCTACAGTCGAAACGAGGGTCCTATTGATCGGGAGGGGTGTGGTGTACCACAAAACGGAGGAAACGGACCTCCTACGGTCGAAACGGGGGTCCTGTTGACCGGGAGGGGTGTGGCGTACCGCAAAACGGACGAAACAGACCTCCTACGGTCGAAACGGGGGTCCTGTTCATCGGGAAAGGTGTGGCGTACCGCAAAACGAGACTCCATGGGATACTGTTCATCTCCACCGTCGACCTCCTCCAGCCTCCACGGGCTACCGTCGACCTCCTCCAGCCTCCACGGGCTCCTGTTCATCCAGCCTCCACCGCGCGCTACTCCACCGGCTACTGTTCAACCACCCCTCCACGGGAACCCCTCCACCGTCTACTGTTCATCCAGCCCTCCACACCACGGGGTCCTGTTCAACCACCCCTCCACAGGCACCCCTCCACCATCTATTGTTCATCCAGCCCTCCACACCACGGGGTCCTGTTCAACCACCCCTCCACGGGCACCCCTCCACCGTCTACTGTTCATCCAGCCCTCCACCACACCACAGGGTCCTGTTCATCCAGAGGCAACGCCACCGCTCACTGTTCATCCAAACCCCCCGCAACGCTCACTGTTCATCCTAGAGGCAGCATCGATCGGCTTCAGTTAGCAGCAGTAGCGAAGGAATCGCTCGATCGGGTTCAGTTAACAGCCATCGATCGATCGCTCGGGTTCAGTAACGCGTAGCCTGCAGTGCAATCGCTCGGGTTCAGTTAGAGCCCAACGCCTCGCTCAGGTTCAGTTAGAGCCAACGCCTCGCACATACACGCGTACGTGTACGAGAGAAACGCGCATCGCTCGGCCCCCGACCTCCCACCGTAACCGGGAAATCCCCGAAGTTTTCCTCGCCCTCGCTTCTACCACAGTTTTTTCCGTCATGGACGTCCCAAAGAATGTCATGCAGCTGCGTCTCCGGCCCGCCCAGCACGAAAAGCCCATTTTCTGTCATGATTTTTTGTCATAGAAGTAGGAGCCCACCACATATATGATGATACCGGGTTTTGTCACAATTATTGTCATAGAAGTGTCATATGTATGATAGATATTTTTTCGTTCGGCCCAAAATTTCACGGATGTGTCTTTTTTTTGTAGTGAATGAATGAATTAACCAACATGTAACATAACAGGAAGCAACACTTACGGTCTCGATGGTTGACGAGCCCAATGGACACCTTTGTCTCCACTTGGTGAATCGCACCGCAAAATCTTCATGGCGAAGTCGCAGATGGTGTACCAGCGATGCGTTAGCGACTTCACATTGTGTGCATGGATGACGTGTACGTTGTATGGCGCGAAGTTATTTCTCTCATGAAACAAAGATGCAAGATTTGCCAAAAGGTTGGGCCCTTGTTCATGCCAAAGTCCTCAAAAACGGGCACCATGCACCACACGACAACTCATCCTTGTACACTGAGTACCCTGCCATCGTGCTTCTCTAGAAAACAACAAGAAGTTAAAAAAAACTCAATGGCATCTGACCGAACACCTGCCAGGCGCAGTGTCCGCCATGGACGACGTCAATAGGGATCCGAAGGGTACCTGGTTGCAGAGGAATTTCTGGGCGGACAACGACGTAGTCCAAGGCCGGCAGTCTCGTGGGTGGGCTCTGCGGGCGTCCGGGGATGTCTGGGCGGCAACTAAAGAGGTACAACGGCAGCGACGGGCAACGACAGTGCGAATGAAAGGAGGGGGGCAGGGGTGGACTAGAAGAAAAGGGGACTGAGAGGGGGATTTCAGTGGGTCTAGGTTGTCGGAGTCCTAGATGCCCGATATCCGGACTCCGTTAAGCCCTCCCTCCCGCCCCGAGTTTGCCTCCTATTTGCGGGAAAAGGGAAACCTGCCCGCAGACGAATACATGACCGTGTTTGTAACGCCCCGGATGTAACTTTCCATAATTATAACTCCAACTCTTGCCATTTCCAGCTATGTGATATGATATTTTCTTCGTGGTTAGGTTTTGTCTTTCGTTTTGCATTTTGTTCATGTCATGCATTTCATCTCATGTCATCATGTGCATCTCATTTGCATTCATGTTCGTCTCATGCATCCGGCCATTTTCCCCGTTGTCCGTTTCGCGACCCGACACTCCCACATGCAACCGTTGCACCCCTCAAATCTCATTTCATGAGCGGAAGAAAAACGTTCTCGGAATGGGTCGAGATTTGTCGAGTGGCCTTGGTACATCACCGGTCGGCCGCCTGTCAAATGTCGTTCCATTTGGAGGTCGTTTGATGCCCCAACGGTTAACCGGGTAACCGCAAAGGCCTCTCTCTCTTTGCAGCCCAGCACCCCTCCAAAATATCCCACTAGCCCATCTAAACCCCCTCCATGCTCTCCGTCGTTGGATCACGATCGTGTCGGCGAAAACCGCACCTCATTTGGACACTCCTAGCTCCCCCTACCTATAAATATGTGTCTCCCCTTCCAAATCACGGGTCCAAACCCTAACCCTCACCCCCTCGCGCCGCCGGACAAAACCACCGCCGCCGGACGTGTCAGCCGGACGCGTCGCCCCGGCCAACCAGGTGGCGACATGTCACCTCGCCGCCGCCTGGAGCCAACCGCGAGCCGCCACGTCGCCCGTGCCCGCGCCCCACTTCGCCACCTCCACCACGGGCCCGCGAAGGCCGACCGCGGCCCTCCCGGCCATCGCCGCAGCCCGCACCTCCCGCATCGCCCCGCGCGCCCTTCCGCCCGTGCGCCGCCACCGTGCACCGCGCCTCGCCACTCTGCCGCCTTCACTCACCGCCGCCTCGTCCCTCCGTCGCCGGCGTGCGCCACCTCGCCGCCTCCGCCCCGATCCGGTCGAGGCCGACCCCGGCGACCTTCTCTGGCCCCGGATCCGGAGTCCCGAGCATCTCCGGCGACCCCCCCGAGCTCTGGCCGCCGTGTCTCCTTCCTCTTCGGCGAGCTACTTCGACAAACCTCGAGAAACGTGCCCGGAACCCTAGATCCGCGAGGTGACGAATTCGTCTAAGTCCCAAAATCTTCATATCATATGCCCATGTTCATCATGCCATATCTCCATGCCATATTTACGGAGGTGCATCCATGCCATATTTACGGAGGTGCATCCTATGAAAATGTTGTCTGCTGGAATTTTGTGTGTGCATCCTATGAGCATGTTGTCTATATGTTTTTGGAGCATATCCATGCCATGTTTACGGAGGTGCAAGCCTTGTATTTTTATGAGCTCCGTGGTGACTAGCACAAGCATGCAAGGTAAGCATGCAAGTCTTTTCCTGTTACATTATGATGCTTTGTTGTCTTGTTGCTACTAGTAGATCCATGCATAATTTGAGATAGTTCAGTAAGACTGTTTTGAATATGTGGTATTGCTCTATCCATTCATGCCTCTGGCTGTAATTATGGAGTAGTGTAACATGTCTTTTCCATGCTCTACTTTTGCTAAATATTGTTCCTGGCAGATTGTTAACATGAAGTTCAGTTTTGCCATGTGTTTTTCTAGTGATCCATGTACCCTATGGACTTTCTCTTGTTATGCTTAGCTTCATGAATATGTCTACTTACTTTTTGTTACCTTGTGATGCCATGAAATTCTTTGTGGTGAGTGGCATGAGCTTGCAAAGTTGCTATCATGAATCTGTTTCTGCCATGCTCTGTTTGCATTGATCATATCATATCATATCAAAGGTGGCATGAAGTTTGGAACTAATCATATCATTTGCCATGTTTGCATTGATGCTACCATCTTATCCATGCATCTTTGGTTAAAATTCAGTAAGGGAGTTTTGTTCTATGCCTTTAGTACTAGCATGCCATGTCTTTGTTTGCCATGATATGTTCCTGTAGCATGTTGTTTGCTAGCTCTAAACATTGCTACCTGATGCTGTTTATGCCATGTTAGTATTTTCACTAAGTCTGTGAATCTGTTATCATTTGCATTTTTGCCATGCTATTTGAAACTTGCTCTAGTGAGTTCTAGCAGGAGCTCAGTGTTCATGATTTGTAGAGCTTTACCTGTAATTTAATGACATTTGCTTTGTTGTCTTGTTGGAGTGTGATGTCTACTACACAACCCTCTTCTTGTAGACGTTGTTGGGCCTCCAAGTGCAGAGGTTTGTAGGACAGTAACAAATTTCTCTCAAGTGGATGACCTAAGGTTTATCAATCCGTGGGAGGCGTGGGATGAAGATGGTCTCTCTCAAACAACCCTGCAACCAAATAACAAAGAGTCTCTTGTGTCCCCAACACACCCAATACAATGGTAAATTGTATAGGTGCACTAGTTCGGCGAAGAGATGGTGATACAAGTGCAATATGGATGATAGATATAGGCTTTTGTAATCTGAAAATATAAGAATAGCAAGGTAACAAGTGGTAAAAGTGAGTGTAAACGGTATTGCAATGCTAGGAAACAAGGCCTAGGGTTCATACTTTCACTAGTGCAAGTTCTCTCAACAATAATAACATAATTGGATCATATAACTATCCCTCAACATGCAACAAAGAGTCACTCCAAAGTCACTAATAGCGGAGAACAAACGAAGAGATTATTGTAGGGTACGAAACCACCTCAAAGTTATCCTTTCTGATCGATCTATTCAAGAGTCCGTAGTAAAATAACACGAAGCTATTCTTTCCGTTCGATCTATCCTAGAGTTCGTACTAGAATAACACCTTAAGACATATATCAACCAAAACCCTAATGTCACCTAGATACTCCAATGTCACCTCAAGTATCCGTGGGTATGATTATACGATATGCATCACACAATCTCAGATTCATCTATTCAACCAACATAAAGAACTTCAAAGAGTGCCCCAAAGTTTCTACCGGAGAGTCAAGACGAAAATGTGTGCCAACCCCCATGCATAAGTTCACAAGGTCACTGAACCCGCAAGTTGATCACCAAAACATACATCAAGTAGATCACGTGAATATCCCATTGTCACCACAGATAAGCACATGCAAGACATACATCAAGTGTTCTCAAATCCTTAAAGACTCAATCCGATAAGATAACTTCAAAGGGAAAACTCAATCCATTACAGAGAGTAGAAGGGGACAAACATCATAAGATCCAACTATAATAGCAAAGCTCGCGATACATCAAGATTGTGCCAAATCAAGAACACGAGAGAGAGAGAGAGAGATCAAACAAATAGCTACTGGTACATACCCTCAGCCTTGAGGGTGAACTACTCCCTCCTCGTCAGGGAGGGCGCCAGGATGATGAAGATGGCCACCGGTGAGGGATCCCCCCTCCGGCAGGGTGCCGGAACAGGGTCCCGATTGGTTTTTTCTGGCTACAGAGGCTTGCGGTGGCAGAACTCCCGATCTAGGTTATGTTCTGGAAGTTTGGGGATATATAAGAGGTGTTGGCGTTGGGAACAAGTCAGGGGGATCCACGAGGCGGCCATGAGGTAGGGGGCGCGCCCAGGGGGGTAGGGCGCGCCCCCCACCCTCGTGGTTGCCTCGGGACTCTTCTGGTCCATCTCCGGTACTCCGTGGGCTTCTTCTGGTCCAAAAACAATATCCGTGAAATTTCAGGTCAATTGGACTCCGTTTGGTATTCCTTTTCTGCGATACTCAAAAACGTGGAAAAAACAGAAACTGTCACTGGGCTCTGGGTTAATAGGTTAGTCCCAAAAATCATATAAAATAGCATATAAATGCATATAAAACATCCTAGATGGATAATATAAAACCATGGAACAATAAAAAATTATAGATACGTTGGAGGCGTATTAGCATAGTTCCTTGTTGCATCTTAAGTGCTATGATGTTGTTAAGCGCAGATTTGCATCATTCTTGTTTTGCTTGTCATTTGCAAACCGTGTATCCGTTTCTGGTGATCCTTATATTGATTTCGACCGAAATCACTCACTCTTTTGTTGGGGAACACAATAATTTTAAAAAAAATCCTACGCACACGCAAGATCCATCTAGGTGATGCATAGCAACGAGAGGGGAGAGTGTTGTCCACGTACCCTCGTAGACCGAAAGCGGAAGCGTTATGACAACGCGGTTGATGTAGTCGTACGTCTTCACGATCCAACCGATCCTAGTACCGAAAGTACGGCACCTCCATGATCTGCACACGTTCAGCTCGGTGACGTCCCTTGAACTCTAGATCCAGCTGAGGTCGAGGGAGAGTTTCGTCAGCACGACGGCGTGATGACGGTGATGATGAAGTTACCGACGCAGGGCTTCGCCTAAGCACTACAACGATATGACCGAGGTGGAAATCTGTGGAGGGGGGCACCGCACACGGCTAAACAATCAACTTGTGTGTCTATGGGGTGCCCCCTTCCCCGTATATAAAGGAGTGGAGGAGGGAAGGGCCGGCCCTCTCATGGCGCGCCCAAGGGTGGGAGTTGGATTCCCCCTACCCTAGTTGGAGTAGGAGAAGAGGGAAGGAGGAGAGAGGCAGAAGGAAAGGGGGCCCGGCCCCCCACCCAATTCGGATTGGGCTTGGGGGGGCGCCCCCACCTTGGCCGCCTCCTCTTCTCTCCCACTAAGGCCCAATAAGGCCCATAGACTCCCCGTGGGGTTCCGGTAACCCTCCGGTACTCCAGTAAATGCCAGAACTCACCCGGAACCATTCCGATGTCCAAACATAGCCTTCCAATATATCGATCTTTATGTCTCGACCATTTCAAGACTCGTCGTCATGTCCGTGATCACATCCGGGACTCCAAACAATCTTCGGTACATCAAAACACATAAACTCATAATACCAATCGTCATCGAACGTTAAGCGTGCGGACCCTACGGGTTCGAGAACTATGTAGACATGACCGAGACTCATCTCCGGTCAATAACCAATAGCGGAAGCTGGGTGCCATATTGGTTCCTACATATTCTACGAAGATCTTTATCGGTCAAACCGCATAACAACATAAGTTGTTCCCTTTGTCATCGGTATGTTACTTGCCCAAGATTCGATCGTCCGTATCTCAATACCTAGTTCAACCTCATTACGGGCAAGTCTCTTTACTCATTCCGTAATGCATCATCCTGTAACTAACTCATTAGTCACATTTCTTGCAAGGATTATAGTGATGTGCATTACCGAGAGGGCCCAGAGGTACCTCTCCGACAATCGGAGTGACAAATCCTAATCTCGATCTATGCCAACTCAACAAACACCATCGGAGACACCTGTAGAGCATCTTTATAATCACCCAATTACGTTGTGACGTTTGATAGCACACAAAGTGTTCCTCCGGTATTCGGGAGTTGCATAATCTCATAGTCATAGGAACATGTATAAGTCATGAAGAAAGCAATAGCAACAAACTAAACGATCATCGTGCTAAGCTAACGGATGGGTCAAGTCAATCACATCATTCTCTAATGATGTGATCCCGTTAATCAAATGACAACTCATGTCTATGGTTAGGAAACTTAACCATCTTTGATTCAACGAGCTAGTCAAGTAGAGGCATAATAGTGACACTCTGTTTGTCTATGTATTCACACATGTACTAAGTTTCCGGTTAATACAATTCTAGCATGAATAATAAACATTTACCATGATATAAGGAAATATAAATAACAACTTTATTATTGCCTCTAGGGCATATTTCCTTCAGTATCCCACTTGCACTAGAGTCAATAATCTAGATTACATAGTAATGATTCTAACACCCATGGAGTCTTGGTGCTGATCATGTTTTGCTCATGATAGAGGCTTAGTCAATGGATCTGCAACATTCAGATCCGTATGTATCTTGCAAATCTCTATGTCTCCCTCCTTGACTTGATCGCTGATGGAATTGAAGCGTCTTTTGATGTGCTTGGTTCTCTTGTGAAATCTGGATTCCTTTGCCAAGGCAATTGCTCCAGTATTGTCACAAAAGATTTTCATTGGACCCGATGCACTAGGTATGACACCTAGATCGGATATGAACTCATTCATCCAGACTCCTTCATTTGCTGCTTCCGAAGCAGCTATGTACTCCGCTTCACACGTAGATCCCGCCACGACGCTTTGCTTAAAACAGCACCAACTGACAGCTCCATCGTTCAATATAAATACATATCCGGTTTGTGACATAGAGTCATCCGGATCAGTGTCAAAGCTTGCATCGACGTAACCATTTACGACGAGCTCTTTGTCACCTCCATAAACGAGAAACATACCCTCAGTCCTTTTTAGGTATTTCAGGATGTTCTTGACCGCTGTCCAGTGATCCACTCCTGGATTACTTTGTTACCTCCCTGGTAAACTAATAGCAAGGCACACATCAGGTTTGGTACACAGCATAGCATACATGATAGAACTTATGGCTGAAGCATAGGGAATGACTTCTATTTTCTCTCTATCTTCTGTAGTGGTCGGGCATTGAGTCTGACTCAATTTCACACCTTGTAACACAGGCAAGAACCCTTTCTTTGCTTGATCCATTTTGAACTTCTTCAAAACTTTATCATGGTATGTGCCTTTTGAAAGTCCAATTAAGCGTCTTGATCTATCTCTATAGATCTTGATGCCCAATATATAAGCAGCTTCACTAAGGTCTTTCATTGAAAAACTCTTGTTCAAGTATCCTTTTATGCTATCCAGAAATACCATATCATTTCCAATCAACAATATGTCATCCACATATAATATTAGAAATGCTACAGAGCTCCCACTCACTTTCTTGTAAATACAGGCTTCTCCAAAAGTCTGTATAAAACCATATGCTTTGATCAAACTATCAAAAGGTTTATTCCAACTCCGAGATGCTTGCACCAGTCCATAAATGGATCGCTGGAGCTTGCACACTTTGTTAGCATCCTGTGTATTGATAAAACCTTCGGGTTGCATCATAAACAATTCTTCTTCCAGAAATCCATTCAGGAATGCAGTCTTTACATCCATTTGCCAAATTTCATAATCATAAAATGCGGCAATTGCTAACATGATTCGGACGGACTTAAGCATCGCTACGGGTGAGAAAGTCTCATCGTAGTCAACTGCTTGAACTTGTCAAAAACCTTTCGCAACAAGTCGAGCTTTGTAGACAGTAACATTACAGTCAGCGTCAGTCTTCTTCTTGAAAATCCATTTATTCTCTATGGCTTGCCGATCATCGGGCAAGTCAATCAAAGTCCACACTTTGTTCTCACACATGGATCCCATCTCAGATTTCATGGCCTCAAGCCATTTTCCGGAATCTGGGCTCATCATCGCTTCCTCATAGTTCGTAGGTTCGTCATGGTCAAGTAACATGACTTCCAGAAAAGGATTACCTTACCACTCTGGTGCGGTTCTTACTCTGGTTGACCTACGAGGTTCAGTAGTAACTTGATCTGAAGTTACATGATCATCATCATTAGCTTCCTCACTAATTGGTCTAGGTGTCACAGGAACCGGTTTCTGTGATGAACTACTTTCCAATAAGGGAGTAGGTACAATTACCTCATCAAGTTCTACCTTTCTCCCACTCACTTCTTTCGAGAGAAACTCCCTCTCTAGAAAGGATCCATTTTTAGCAACAAATGTCTTGCCTTCGGATCTGTGATAGAAGGTGTACCCAACAGTCTCCTTTGGGTATCCTATGAAGACACATTTCTCCGATTTGGGATCGAGCTTATCAGGTTGAAGCTTTTTCACATAAGCATCGCAGCCCCAAACTTTAAGAAACGACAACTTTGGTTTCTTGCCAAACCATAGTTCATAAGGCGTCGTCTCAATGGATTTAGATGGTGCCCTATTTAACGTGAATGCAACCGTCTCTAAAGCATAACCCCAAAACGATAGCGGTAAATTAGTAAGAGACATCATAGATCGCACCATATCTAATAAAGTGGGGTTACGACATTCGGACACACCATTACACTGTGGTGTTCCGGGTGGCGTGAGTTGCGAAACTATTCCGCATTGTTTTAATGAAGACCAAACTCGTAACTCAAATATTCTCCTCCACGATCAGATCGTAGAAACTTTATTTTTTTGTTACGATGATTTTCCACTTCACTCTGAAATTCTTTGAACTTTTCAAATGTTTCAGACTTATGTTTCATCAAGTAGATATACCCATATCTGCTCAAATCATCTATGAAGGTCAGAAAATGACGATACCCGCCGCGAGCCTCAATATTCATCGGACCACATACATCACTATGTATGATTTCCAACAAATCTGTTGCTCGCTCCATTGTTCCGGAGAACGGAGTTTTAGTCATCTTGCCCATGAGGCATGGTTCGCAAGTACCAAGTGATTCATAATCAAGTGATCCCAAAAGCCCATCAGAATGGAGTTTCTCCATGTGCTTTACACCAATATGACCCAAACAGCAGTGCCACAAATACGTTGCCACTACTGCAGGATGCTGCTAACGCGACACTACGATCAGAGACCCTTCGACGAAACTGTGTGCGATGCAATAATCGCAAACGGTGGTGTAAAAAACCTGTCAAAAAGGCGCAAAATGTTTGCGATGACGGATGCATCAAACACGGTTCAGATTTTAGTTGCGTGTGCGATTCAGGGCATACGGTTCAGTTCAATTAACCATTTTCGATGAGTATGAACAAAAGAAACGGGCAGCCAGATGAAGGTGTGTGCAATGTACAGCATACGGTTCACTCGGATGAACTGTTTGTGATTAGGCAACACAAAAGAAACGGTCAGCCAGATCAAGGTGTGTGCGATGTACAGCATACAATTCATTCGGATGAACTGTTTGTGATTAGACAACACAAAAGAAACGGTCAGCCAGATCAAGGTGTGTGCGATGTACGACATGCAGTTCACCCGGATGAACTTTTTGCGTTGAGACAAGAGAACATAAATGGTTCAATATAACAAATACCATAAATATTGCAAGGTTCAAATTCAAAGATTACAATGCCCAAATTCAAACATTGCAAGCTGACAAGTCATGTATGGGTTTGACACAATGATTTCCAATTGCTTTGCCATATGTTCTTCCCATATGAACTTTGGCATTTTTGGAGGCACTTCCATTCAACAGTACCAGCCGGATCTGCTGATCATACCATTGATCTTACCTAATTAAATGTGTGTTCAACCTCAGTACACTCAGCACCTTTGCTCTGGCAAGAAAGAACCTAGCGAGCGTAATCTCCGGTGGGATCCCTCGGTAGGAGTTCAAAGTAATATTTGAGAGATGCAGATCCAGGCATTCTATGTGATTGTCGTTATAAACATCATCCACCGGGCCTAATATGCACTGCAAAAGAAGAGAACGTGTTAGTGCCTACATGCAGTTTTGAACACTGCTACACGCCCATTTGGTTTGTAGGATTGGTAAAATGCACCAACGTGCCATCTTCGATCTGGCATGATTAACATGGGCATTTGATTACAATCTAGAAACATGTAGCCTTCTTCACAAGAGCTTGGATTGGATGAAAAATTCCCTAAGCAATCTAGTACAGATGAATTCAAAGGAGAAATTCTTATGGACGATTGTAACCATATGAATGAAGCAACCAATATGGGGTGGGGGTGTATGTCCTAAAATCCTCCAAAATTCCTTCAGAAATAGTAGTACATTGTCATTGTGAACTTGGGAAAAGGTGCAAAAAATTGAACACCCTTATGGTTAACATTTAATAGGAAAGGAACATCACCTCGATATACAACTTCTTCAGGCACGGAAAGCATCTCAGGCAACTGAAAACTTGGTCCAAGTTGGGGACAACATATTCTAGTGCCAAGACCTTCACTGTGCCCAGAGTCTGGGTGAAGCTTCGCTGGATGACAAACGAGCATACATCTTCAAAGCTAGTTATAACGTTGATATCAAGAAGGAGAGGTATATAAGGCGACTGTTGTACCTGAAAGTTGTAGTATTTGATAGACGAGTAGCCCACCACTTTCAATTTAAGCGCAGGAATGACATTGATTCTTGTTGGACCTTGTTGATCAACTACAAGTAATCTCTCAAGTGAAGGTGTGTCCTGGATGACCCTATTGTGGTCCACCTTTTGTGATCTCTCGTTGCAGCACCAGCAACACACATAAATAGTGCGGAGAGTCCTAGAGGTGATGTTCAAGGTACTCGACCAATTCATCGCCTGAAGACGAAGGAACTCGAGTGCAGTACAGCCGCGGAGCAGGCGCTCCATGTCATCCTTTGGGATGCGGACGGCGACGAGCTCGAGGTGCTTCAGTCGTGGTAGAAAAAGAGCGGGCACGTCATTAAGGGGGGGGGAATGGCAGTTCATGAACTTGGCGAGGCACAGCGTGGGCGCGAAGCGGAGCGCGGACGTTGGCAGCAAGCTCATATGCCCCGGCGTCACCACTCCCTCCGATGGGGCGCTTCGATGGCATCCTCGTACACTGACGGCTTTGAGGACTCAGAGCGGCATCGAGGATGCGGGCAGAGGGAGAGGAATTGTGTGTGTGGCGAGGATGGGGGGTGCGGCCGCTCGGCGGCGCCATTAATATAGACCAGTGGGAGCGAGGCGGGCGGCGGTCCAAGGCTATCTCGCTTCCCGGTGAGAACGACTGCTTAATCTCTAGTATGAATGAAATATATGCTTAATTACTGAATTTTAGTTGCAAAAAGTAGATGGTGATATTGATTTTTAGCTGCATATTTTGACAAATCGCAGTGTCTCTTGGCTTAGCGCCGAAGTCTGGCTTTAATTTGCATACCGTAATCTCAACTGTTTGCGTTGAAGAGATGCACAGATCCTACGTTGAACAGCTTGTACGCTTCCCGGTGAGCCTGTGCACCGGACTGCGGTGGCACGCCTCCCGTTCAGTCAAGCAGCTGTCCACAAGGCACCTGCTATAGCCATTAAAACCAAGACACGTGGCGTCACGTGAATGGTTAACCGAACGCACACGGTTTGAATTATACAAACGTTTGAGATATTAAAGTGGCAGCTATTTTTTTCAAAATGCCTTTGTTGGCTGTCATTATTCGAGTGCGCCTTCTCTCAAAATGGACACGAAAAATACCACAGCATGTCGGGTGCCCTTCCATGATAGCATGCCAAGTTTCATGAATTTCAGATGAGTTTTGGATTTACTAGAATTTAAAAACCAGGCATCTCACTGTTTTGCCGGCAATCAACGGTGCCCTGGTGTTTGAAATTCATTCCCAATTCTTGCATGGGACCTAAGCAAGCACCCAAGGACACAGATTTGATTTTTCAACGAATTTATATGCACTTGAGCATGCGCATGTAGTTCAAATTTGAATTATGCACATAAATGCATTGAAAACTCAGTTAATGCATAAAAATGTCCAAATGAACCCTGAAAAATCACAAAAATTCACACAACACTCCTGTTGTTCTATGTTGACATGAGAAAAAAACTTGAAAGCAATAAGAGGCAATGGATATTGTTTCGTCCACAAAGGTGGGACGTTCCCTACCGAAAACCATCATGCTTGTTGTGAGAAGCTCCGGTTTGTGAGAAGCATATACCCATACCTGCCCCAAATGGACAAAATTTGTACCACGGCATGTTGATGGCGCTCCATGATAGCATGCCAAGTTTCATGAATTTCAGACGAGTTTTGGATTTACTAGAATTTAAAAACCAGGCATCTCACTGTTTTGCCGGCAATCAACGGTGCCCTGGTGTTTGAAATTCATTCCCATTTCTTGCACGGGACCTAAGCATGCACCCAAGGACACAGATTTGATTTTTCAATGAATTTATATGCATTGGAGCATGCGCATGTAGTTCAAATTTGAATTATGCACATAAATGCATTGAAAACTCAGTTAATGCATAAAAATGTCCAAACGAACCCCGAAAAATCACAAAAATTCACACAACACTCCTGTTGTTCTATGTTGACACGAGAAAAAAACTTGAAAGCAATAAGAGGCAATGGATATTGTTTCGTCCACAAAGGTGGGACGTTCCCTACCAAAAACCATCATGCTTGTTGTGAGAAGCTCCGGTTTGTGAGAAGCATATACCCAAACCTGCCCCAAATGGGACAAAATTTGTACCATGGCATGTTGATGCCGCTCAGTGATAGCATGCCAAGTTTCATGAATTTCAGACGAGTTTTGGATTTACTAAAATTTAAAAACCAGGCATCTCACTGTTTTGCTGGCAATCAACGGTGCCCTGGTGTTTGAAATTCATTCCCATTTCTTGCATGGGACCTAAGCATGAACCCAAGGACAAAGATTTGATTTCTCAACAAATTTATATGCACTGGAGCATGCGCATGTAGTTCAAATTTGAATTATGCACATAAATGCATTGAAAACTCAGTTAATGCAAAAAAATGTCCAAACGAACCCCAAAAAATCACAAAAATTCACACAACACTCCTGTTGTTCTATGTTGACACGAGGAAAAAAATTGAAAGCAATAAGAGGCAATGGATATCGTTTCGTCCCCAAAGGTGGGACGTTCCCTACCGAAAACCATCATGCTTGTTGTGAGAAGCTCCGGTTTGTGAGAAGCATATACCCAAACCTGCCCCAAATGGGACAAAATTTGTACCACTGCATGTTGATGCCGCTCCTTGATAGCATGCCAAGTTTCATGAATTTTAGACGAGTTTTGGATTTACTAGAATTTAAAAACCAGGCATCTCACTCTTTTGCCGGCAATCAATGGTGGCATGGTGTTTGAAATTCATTCCCATTTCTTGCATGGGACCTAAGCATGCATCCAAGGACAAAGATTTGATTTTTCAATGAATTTATATGCACTAGAGCATGCGCATGTAGTTCAAATTTGAATTATGCACATAAATGCATTGATAACTCAGTTAATGCATAAGAATTTCCAAACGAACCCCGAAAAATCACAAAAATTCACACAACACTCCTGTTGTTCTATGTTGACACGAGAAAAAAACTTGAAAGCAATAAGAGGCAATGGATATCGTTTCGTCCCCAAAGGTGGGCCGTTCCCTACCGAAAACCATCATGCTTGTTGTGAGAAGCTCCGGTTTGTGAGAAGCATAGACCCAAACCTGCCCCAAATGGGACAAAATTTGTACCACGGCATGTTGATGCCGCTCCATGATAGCATGCCAAGTTTCATGAATTTCAGACGAGTTTTGGATTTACTAGAATTTAAAAACCATGCATCTCACTGTTTTGCCGGCAATCAACGGTGGCATGGTGTTTGAAATTCATTCACATTTCTTGCATGGGACCTAAGCATGCACCCAAGGAGAAAGATTTGATTTTTCAACGAATTTATATGCACTGCAGCATGTGCATGTAGGTCAAATTTGAATTATGCACATAAATGCATTGAAAACTCAGTTAATGCATAAAAATGTGCAAACGAACCCTGAAAAATCACAAAAATTCACACAACACTCCTGTTGTTCTATGTTGACACGAGAAAAAAACTTGAAAGCAATAAGAGGCAATGGATATTGTTTCGTCCCCAAAGGTGGGACGTTCCCTACCGAAAGTCATCATGCTTGTGGTGAGAAGCTCCGGTTTGTGAGAAGCATATACCCAAACCTGCCCCAAATGGGACAAAATTTGTACCACGGCATGTTGATGACACTCCATGATAGCATGCCAAGTTTCATGAATTTCAGACAAGTTTTGGATTTACTAGAATTTAAAAACCAGGCATCTCATTGTTTTGCCGGCAATCAATGGTGCCGTGGTGTTTGAAATTCATTCCCATTTCTTGCATGGGACCCAAGCATGCACCCAACGACAAAGATTTGATTTTTCAACGAATTTATAGGCACTGGAGCATGTGCATGTAGTTCAAATTTGAATTATGCACATAAATGCATTGAAAACTCAGTTAATGCATAAAAATGTCCAAACGAACCCTGAATAATTCCAATTCTTTTATGGTCACTGCAGATAAAAGGTCTAGCAATTCAAACACCGTCCACGGCCGCTGTGACCCCATTATGTAATTCAAATCAAGACCAAAAATCAAGTAGATCTCACACAGTTTATTATAACCAACCATGTGAGATGCAGCACAAAATATCTTCGGACCGTGTCTGAATAAGGGACCGTGTCTGATGACACTTTGCGCGCCAGTTTTTTGGCTGAAGCGATTCCAAATTTTTGGCTTCCGCGGAAATATCTACCTCCCCGCCCCTCCCCCTTACCAAAAGCCACATTTCCCCTCTTTCCGCCTTCCTTTCCAAGTTGAAACCTTCACTCCTTGCTTACAGCGCCGCCGCCTCCTCGCCGGTGACCCTCCTTCACGCTGCTCGGCCTCGCCTATCCAGGCAGGTAATCCACACCCGACCCCCATCCTCCTCCTCCTTCCACATCCCACATGGCCCGACCACCGGCGCGAGCGCGACACCTTCCACCCAAATCACCGACCCCTCCATCAAATAAGCGCCGGCCTAAGCCATGGTGCACACAGTATAGTCAGGACCTCAAGGAGCATTTGGCAGCGGAGAAGCAAATCGCGGCCGCACGCGTGGATGAGGTCGCGATGGCTGCCATTCGTGCTGACCCCCAGATCTTGGAGGAGCACCTCGCCGTCGAGGCCACCGTTGACGCCTCGCACGCCGACGCCACGACGCGGTTGGCTTCTTTAAATGACCGTTCGTGGCATTTTCTCGAGGCCACCGTCGGTGCCTTTAACGAAGACTACGAGGTGTTTTCTCATTGTGCACGTGCTTACCTCATCTCGATAGCCAGCAGGTTGGTGCCCGGAGTGGCTCAGGCGACTCACCACTACAACGAGGGCACCCACGATGCGGAGGCCTCGCCCTCTTCCATGTCCAAGGAGCCAATCGTCATTGGTATCTCCGACAATGAGGAGTAGCTTGTCTTATTAGCTCACTATAAGGACCCATGTTCAGTTTGCTAGCTACTGCCTTTCCTTCACAAATTCTAGTGAATTGTGCTATCTACTTTTACCATGCAATCTTCTGCTATAGTGTATATGTTCTATATGTCGTGCAATGTGGTGTTCAATTAACTGCTTGGTTCAATTCTGCAAATGTGATGTTCAATTCTTCAGGGTGCAATATTTCCAAGTTGTTAAGCATGCTTGGTTTGGTTAACTATCTGATATTCTATTAGGAGTATGTTATATTGTTCAAGTGGTGTTTAATTAACTACTTGGTTCATTTGTTGTGGCTTGGTTCACTTGTTGTGGTGTTTAGTTAATTGCTTGGTTCAATTCTGCAATGCGATGTTCAATTGTTGTGGCTGCATTCTGTTATTGTATACCATGTGAGGAATAAATCGAATTTGGCTGTACTAAATACATGAGAAACAAATACAATTGCTATATTTCCAAGTTGTTAAGCATGCTTGGTTTGGTTAACTGTCTGATCTTCTATTAGGAGTATGTTATATTGTGCAATGTGGTGCTCAGTTAACGTTTGGTTCATTTGTTGTGGTGTTTAGTTAACTGCTTGGTTCAATTCTGCAATGCGATGTTCAATTGCTGTGGTTGCATTCTGTTATTGTATACCATGTGAGGAATAAATCGAATTTGGCTGCACCTAATACATGAGAAACATATACAAGTGCTATATTTCCTAGTTCTTAATCATGCTTGGTTTGGATAAATGGGTTTTCCATGTGGCTTGGATTAATCTAATGAATCTGCAATGCGCTTATTTATCATCAACATATTTTACTGATACCATGCGAACCCTTACTTAACCTGATGACTAACTACCTTATATATGTTGCAGGGAAACAATGGGAAGCACTGAGGTTTACAAGATGGTACTAACTATTATACCTTGCCTTTTTGTATTCCTTTGCCCCATTTCCAATATAGAGAAGATATTTATGCACATCCTTGTTTTGAGGCTTCACTGATGATTACCTCTCAAACCACCTCCGTGGTCAGGAGGCGAGGAAAGTTTTCATACAACACCCACGGTTCAATATTGAGGTGTTCCTGAAGTGGTCGAAGGATGGACGGTCAATCATCCACAGGCACTGGCCTAAAGTTGCAAAGACCTTCAACATGAATGAAGGCTCAATATTCGCCTTCCGCTTCAGCAGTTTTCCAGATGAGATGCATCTCTCTATGTACTGTCTAAGATGCTAATTTCGAAAGGTTCTAGATGTTGCATGTGAAACTTGCTGCCGGTGCAGTTGTGTAATGGGGTAGCTGAGTGCTGAAGCTATATCATGTTGTACTCTGATGTATTTCAATTATGAAATCATGCTTCCTTAATATGGAAATTGAATATATTATGTGCTTAATATGAATGTAAATTAGATTAGTAAATGGATTAGTAATAATAGGGCAATTAGCCGGCTAATTGGGTTTTCCTATTGCAAACGGTTAATGAGAAACCACCGTGGGCGATGACCTCAAGCAACGCACACAGTTTCTAATAAACTGTGTTGGATCAATGAACAATCACACACGACATTCTCTTCAAAATTGTTTGCGTTACGCCACCTTGCGCAAATGTTTTCCTTGGAGCGACTGTGTGGGATGTACATACGAACGGAAACGTTTAGCGGGGACTGACTGTGTGGGGTGTACTTGCGACCGCAAACAATTTCGCCGTATAATTGTATTTTTTAACCTATATTGTACGTATTTCTGTATTTGCGCGCTCGCCGGTCGCACACGACCTCATTTTGCCGAACGTGTGTGCCAGGGGGCATATCCCCGACGGTTTCTGGGTCGTGTGGGAAGGACCCCCCTATCGCCCACACTCACTTGGTGACGGTTCCAGATGCCGTCGCGTAAAGGGGTTAAAAACCGTTTGTTTAGGACCGACGCGCGCCAGTGTGCACTATCATTATCAACTTTGCATCTTTTGGCTTCAATAGTATGAATATGTGTGTCACTACTATCGAGATTCAACAAAAATAGACCACTCTTCAAGGGTGCATGACCATAAAAGATATTACTCATATAAATAGAACAACCATTATTCTCGGATTTAAATGAATAACCGTCTCGCATCAAACAAGATCCAGATATAATGTTCATGCTTAACGCTGGCACCAAATAACAATTATTCAGGTCTAAACCTAATCCCGAAGGTAGATGTAGAGGTAGCGTGCCGACGGTGATCACATCGACTTTGGAACCATTTCCCACGCGCATCGTCACCTCGTCCTTAGCCAATCTTCGCTTAATCCGTAGTCCCTATTTCGAGTTGCAAATATTAGCAACAGAACCAGTATCAAATACCCAGGCACTACTGCGAGCATTAGCAAGGTACACATCAATAACATGTATATCACATATACCTTTGTTCACCTTGCCATCCTTCTTATCCGCCAAATACTTGGGGCAGTTCCTCTTCCAGTGACCAGTCCCTTTGCAGTAGAAGCACTCAGTCTCAGGCTTAGGTCCAGACTTGGGCTTCTTCACTTGAGCAGCAACTTGCTTGCCGTTCTTCTTGAAGTTCCCCTTCTTCCCTTTATCCTTTTCCTTCAAACTGGTGGTCTTGTTGACCATCAACACTTGATGCTCCTTCTTGATTTCTACCTCCCCAGCCTTTAGCATCACGAAGAGCTCGGGAATTGTCTTATCCATCCCTTGCATATTATAGTTCATCATGAAGCTTTTGTAGCTTGGTGGCAGTGATTGAAGAACTCTGTCAATGACACTATCAACCAGAAGATTAACTCCCAGGTGAGTCAAGTGATAATGATACTAAGACATTTTGAGTATATGTTCACTGAAAGAACTATTCTCCTCCATTTTACAGCCGTAGAACTTATTGGAGACTTCATATCTCTCAATCCGGGCATTTGCTTGAAATATTAACTTCAACTCCTAGAACATCTCATATGCTCCATGACGTTCAAAACGTCGTTGAAGTCCCGGTTCTAGGCCGTAAAGCATGGCACACTGAACTATCGATTAGTCATCAGCTTTGCTCTGTCAGGTGTTCACAACGTCCGGTGTTGCTCCTGCAGCGGGTCTTGCACCTAGCGGTGCTTCCAGGACGTAATTCTTCTGTGCAGCAATGAGGATAATCCTCAAGTTACGGACCCAATCCGTGAAGTTGCTGAAGGAAATATGCCCTAGAGGCAATAATAAAGTTATTATTTATTTCCTCATATCATGATAAATGTTTATTATTCATGCTAGAATTGTATTAACCGGAAACATAATACATGTGTGAATACACAGACAAACATAGTGTCACTAGTATGCCTCTACTTGACTAGCTCGTTGATCAAAGATGGTTGAGTTTCCTAGCCATAGACATGAGTTGTCATTTGATTAACGGGATCATATCATTAGGAGAATGATGTGATTGACTTGACCCATTCTGTTAGCTTAGCACTTGATCGTTTAATTTACTGCTATTGCTTTCTCCATGACTTATACATGTTCCTATAACTATGAGATTATGCAACTCCCGAATACCGGAGGAACACTTTGTGTGCTGCCAAACGCCACAACGTAACTGGGTGATTATAAAGGTGCTCTACAGGTGTCTCCGATGGTACTTTGTTGAGTTGGCATAGATCGAGATTAGGATTTGTCACTCCGATTGTCGGAGAGGTATCTCTGGGCCCTCTCGGTAATGCACATCACTATAAGCCTTGCAAGCAATGTGACTAATGAGTTGGTTGCAGGATGATGCATTACGGAACGAGTAAAGAGACTTGCCGGTAACGAGATTGAGCTAGGTATTGAGATACCGACGATCGAATCTCGGGCAAGTAACATACCGATGACAAAGGGAACAACGTATCTTGTTATGGGGTTTGACCGATAAAGATCTTCGTAGAATATGTAGGAACCAATATGAGCATCCAGGTTCCGCTATTGGTTATTGACCGAGACGTGTCTCGGTCATGTCTACATAGTTCTCGAACCCGTAGGGTCCGCACGCTTAAGTTCTGTGACGATCGGTATTATGAGTTTATATGTTTTGATGTACCGAAGGTAGTTCGGAGTCCCGGATATGATCACGGACATGACGAGGAGTCTCGAAATGGTCGAAACGTAAAGATCGATATATTGGACGACTATGTTCGGACACCGGAAGTGTTTCGGGAGGTTTCAGACATATACCGGAGTACCGGGGGGTTACCGGAACCCCCCTGGGAGTGTAATGGGTCTATTGGGCCTTAGTGGAGAAGAGGAGGGGCGGCCAGGGTAGGCCACGTGCCCCCTCCCCCTCTAGTCCGAATTGGACAAGGAGGGGGCGGCGCCCCCCTTTCCTTCCTCCTCTCTCCTTCCATTCCCCCTTCTCCTACTCCTACTAGGAAAGAAGGAGTCCTACTCCCGGTGGGAGTAGGACTCCCCCTTGGTGCGCCCTCCTCCTTGGCCGGCCGCCTCCCCCTAGCTCCTTTATATACGGGGGCAAGGGGGCACCCCGAGACACAACAATTGATCATTGATCTCTTAGCCGTGAGCGGTGCCCCCTTCCACCATAATCCACCTCGTTCATATCGTAGCGGTGCTTAGGCGAAGCCCTGCGTGGTAACTTCATCAACATCATCATCACGCTGTCGCGCTGACGAAACTCTTCTTCGAGCTCTCCTGGATAGTGAGTTCACGGGACGTCACCGAGCTGAACGTGTACTTAACACGGAGGTGCCGTACGTTCGGTACTGAGGATCGGTCGATCGTGAAGACGTACGACTACATCAACCGCGTTGTCATAACGCTTCCGCTTTCGGTGTACGAGGGTACGTGGACGACACTCTCCCCTCTCGTTGCTATGCATCACCATGATCTTGCGTGTGCGTAGGAATTTTTTTGAAATTACTACGTTCCCCAACAGTGGCATCCGAGCCAGGTTTATGTGTAGATGTTATATGCACGAATAGAACACAAGTGAGTTGTGGGCGATACAAGTCATACAGCTTACCAGCATGTCATACTTTGGTTCGGCGGTATTGTTGGATGGAGCGGCCCGGACCGACATTACGCGTACGCTTACGCAAGACTGGTTCTACCGACGTGCTTCGCACACAGGTGGCTGGCGGGTGTCAGTTTCTCCAAATTTAGTTGAACCGAGTGTGACTACACCCGGTCCTTGTTGAAGGTTAAAACATCACTAACTTGACGAAATATCATTGTGGTTTTGATGCGTAGGTAAGAACGGTTCTTGCTCAGCCCGTAGCAGCCACGTAAAACTTGCAACAACAAAGTAGAGGACGTCTAACTTATTTTTGCAGGGCATGTTGTGATGTTATATGGTCAAGGCATGATGCTATATTTTATTGTATGAGATGATCATGTTTTGTAACGAAGTTATCGGCAACTGGCAGGAGCCATATGGTTGTCGCTTTATTGTATGCAATGCAATCGCCCTGTAATTGTTTTTACTTTATCACTAAGCGGTAGCGATAGTCGTAGAAACAATAGTTGGCGAGACGACAACGATACTACGATGGAGATAAGGTGTCGCGTCGGTGACGATGGTGATCATGATGGTGCTTTGGAGATGGAGATCAAAGGCACAAGATGATGATGGCCATATCATATCACTTATATTGATTGCATGTGATGTTTATCCTTTATGATCTTATTCTGCTTTGATTGACGATAGCATTATAAGATGATCTCTCACTAAATTTCAAGGTATAAGTGTTCTCCCTAAGTATGCACCGTTGCGAAAGTTCATCGTGCTGAGACACCACGTGATGATAGGTTGTGATAAGCTCTACGTTCAAATACAATGGGTGTAAGCCAGTTTTGCACACGCAGAATACTCGGGTTAAACTTGACGAGCCCAGCATATGCAGGTATGGCCTCGGAACACTGAGACCGAAAGGTCGAGCATGAATCATATAGTAGATATGATCAACATAGTGATGTTCACCATTGAAAACTACTCCATCTCACGTGATGATCGGACATGGTTTAGTTGATATGGATCACGTGATCACTTAGATAATTAGAGGGATGTCTATCTAAGTGGGAGTTCTTAAGTAATATGATTAATTAAACTTTAATTTATCATAAACTTAGTACCTGATAGTATTTTGCTTGTCTATGTTGTTGTAGATAGATGGCCCGTGCTGTTTTTCCGTTGAATTTTAATGCGTTCCTTGAGAAAGCAAAGTTGAAAGATGATGGTAGCAATTACACGGACTGGGTCCGTAACTTGAGGATTATCCTCATTGCTACACAGAAGAATTACGTCCTGGAAGCACCACTGGGTGCCAGGCTTGCTGCAGATGCAACTGACGATGTTAAGAACGTCTGGCAAAGCAAAGCTGGTGACTACTCGATAGTTCAGTGTGCCATGCTTTACGGCTTAGAACCGGGACTTCAACGACGTTTTGAACGTCATGGAGCATATGAGATGTTCCAGGAGTTGAAGTTAATATTTCAAGCAAATGCCTGGATTGAGAGATATGAAGTCTCCAATAAGTTCTACAACTGTAAAATGGAGGAGAATAGTTCTGTCAGTGAACATATACTCAAAATGCCTGGGTATAATAATCACTTGATTCAACTGGGTGTTAATCTTCTGGATGATAGTGTCATTGATAGAATTCTTCAATCCCTGCCACCAAGCTACAAGAGCTTTGTGATGAACTATAATCTGCAAGGGATGGATAAGACAATTCTCGAGCTCTTTGCGATGCTAAAAGCTGCGGAGGTAGAAATCAAGAAGGAGCATCAAGTGTTGATGGTCAACAAGACCACCAGTTTCAAGAAAAAGGGTAAAGGGAAGAAGAAGGGGAACTTCAAGAAGAACAGCAAACAAGTTGTTGCTCAGGAGAAGAAACCCAAATCTGGACCTAAGCCTGAGACTGAGTGCTTCTACTGCAAACAGACTGGTCACTGGAAGCGGAATTGCCCCAAGTATTTGGCGGATAAGAAGGATGGCAAGGTGAACAAAGGTATATGTGATATACATGTTATTGATGTGTACCTTACAAATGCTCGCAGTAGCACCTAGGTATTTGATACTGGTTCTGTTGCTAATATTTGCAACTCGAAATAGGGACTACGGATTAAGCGAAGATTGGCTAAGGATGAGGTGACGATGCACGTGGGAAATGGTTCCAAAGTCGATGTGATCGCGGTCGGCACGCTACCTCTACATCTACCTTCGGGATTAGTTTTAGACCTAAATAATTGTTATTTGGTGCCAGCATTGAGCATGAACATTATATCTGGATCTTGTTTAATGCGAGACGGTTATTCATTTAAATCAGAGAATAATGGTTGTTCTATTTATATGAGTAATATCTTTTATGGTCATGCACCCTTGAAGAGTGGTCTATTTATATTAAATCTCGATAGTAGTGATACACATATTCATAATATTGAAGCCAAAAGATGCAGAGTTGATAATGATAGTGCAACTTATTTGTGGCACTCATTTAGGTCATATTGGTGTAAAGCGCATGAAGAAACTCCATACTGATGGACATTTGGAATCACTTGATTATGAATCACTTGGTACTTGCAAACCATGCCTTATGGGCAAGATGACTAAAACGCCGTTCTCCGGAACAATGGAGCGAGCAACAGATTTGTTGCAGATCATACATACTGATGTATGTGGTCCGATGAATGTTGAGGCTCGAGGCGGGTATCGTTATTTTCTCACCTTCGCAGATGATTTGAGCAGATATGGGTATATCTACTTATCGAAACATAAGTCTGAAACATTTGAAAAGTTCAAAGAATTTCAGAATGAAGTGGAAAATCAGCGTAACAAGAAAATAAAGTTTCTACGATCTGATCGTGGAGGAGAATATTTGAGTTACGAGTTTGGTCTTCATTTGAAACAATGCGGAATAGTTTCGCAACTCACGCCACCCGGAACACCACAGCATAATGGTGTGTCTGAACGTCGTAATCGTACTTTACTGGATATGGTGCGATCTA
Organism: Triticum aestivum; assembly: GCF_018294505.1. Taxonomy (NCBI): domain Eukaryota; kingdom Viridiplantae; phylum Streptophyta; class Magnoliopsida; order Poales; family Poaceae; genus Triticum; species Triticum aestivum. The sequence goes on from NC_057811.1 coordinate 118,932,227, forward strand.
TGATGTCTCTTACTGATTTACCGCTATCGTTTTGGGGTTATGCTTTAGAGACGGCTACATTCATGTTAAATAGGGCACCATCGAAATCCATTGAGACGACGCCTTATGAACTATGGTTTGGCAAGAAACCAAAGTTGTCGTTTCTTAAAGTTTGGGGCTGCGATGCTTATGTGAAAAAGCTTCAACCTGATAAGCTCGAACCCAAATCGGAGAAATGTGTCTTCATAGGATACCCAAAGGAGACTGTTGGGTACACCTTCTATCACAGATCCGAAGGCAAGACATTTGTTGCTAAAAATGGATCCTTTCTAGAGAGGGAGTTTCTCTCGAAAGAAGTGAGTGGGAGAAAGGTAGAACTTGATGAGGTAATTGTACCTACTCCCTTATTGGAAAGTAGTTCATCACAGAAACCGGTTCCTGTGACACCTACACCAATTAGTGAGGAAGCTAATTATAATGATCATGAAACTTCAGATCAAGTTACTACCGAACCTCATAGGTCAACCAGAGTAAGATCCGCACCAGAGTGGTACGGTAATCCTGTTCTGGAGGTCATGTTACTTGACCATGACGAACCTACGAACTATGAAGAAGCGATGGTGAGCCCAAATTCCGCAAAATGGCTTGAGGCCATGAAATCTGAGATGGGATCCATGCATGAGAACAAAGTGTGAACTTTGGTTGACTTGCCCGATGATCGGCAAGCCATAGAGAATAAATGGATCTTCAAGAAGAAGACTGACGCTGACGGTAATGTTACTGTCTACAAAGCTCGACTTGTTGCGAAAGGTTTTCGACAAGTTCAAGGGGTTGACTATGATGATACTTTCTCACCCGTAGCGATGCTTAAGTCTGTCCAAATCATGTTAGCAATTGCCGCATTTTATGATTATGAAATTTGGCAAATGGATGTAAAAACTGCATTCCTGAATGGATTTCTGGAAGAAGAGTTGTATATGATGCAACCAGAAGGTTTTGTCGATCCAAAGGGAGCTAACAAAGTGTGCAAGCTCCAGCAATCCATTTATGGACTGGTGCAAGCCTCTCGGAGTTGGAATAAACGTTTTGATAGTGTGATCAAAGCATATGGTTTTATACAGACTTTTGGAGAAGCCTATATTTACAAGAAAGTGAGTGGGAGCTTTGTAGCATTTCTAATATTATATGTGGATGACATGTTGTTGATTGGAAATGATATAGAATTTCTGGATAGCATAAAAGGATACTTGAATAAGAGTTTTTCAATGAAAGACCTCGGTGAAGCTGCTTATATATTGGGCATCAAAATCTATAGAGATAGATCAATAAGCTAAATTGGACTTTCACAAAGCACATACCTTGATAAAGTTTTGAAAAAGTTCAAAATGGATCAAGCAAAGAAAGAGTTCTTGCCTGTGTTACAAGGTGTGAAGTTGAGTCAGACTCAATGCCCGACCACTGCAGAAGATAAAGAGAAGATGAAAAGTGTTCCCTATGCTTCAACCATAGGCTCTATCATGTATGCAATGCTGTGTACCAGACCTGATGTGTGCCTTGCTATTAGTTTAGCAGGGAGGTACCAAAGTAATCCAGGAGTGAATCACTGGACATCGGTCAAGAACATCCTGAAATACCTGAAAAGGACTAAGGATATGTTTCTCGTTTATGGAGGTGACAAAGAGATTATCGTAAATGGTTACGTCGATGCAAGCTTTGACACTGATCCGGGCGATTCTAAATCGCAAACCGGATACGTGTTTATATTGAACGGTTGAGCTGTCAGTTGGTGCAGTTCTAAACAAAGCGTCGTGGCAGGATCTACGTGTGAAGCGGAGTACATAGCTGCTTCGGAAGCAGCAAATGAAGGAGTCTGGATGAAGGAGTTCATATCTGATCTAGGTGTCATACCTAGTGCATCGGGTCCAATGAAAATCTTTTGTGACAATACTGGTGCAATTGCCTTGGCAAAGGAATCCAGATTTCACAAGAGAACCAAACACATCAAGAGACGCTTCAATTCCATCCGGGATCAAGTCCAGGTGGGAGACATAGAGATTTGCAAGATACATACGGATCTGAATGTTGCAGACCCGTTGACTAAGCCTCTTCCACGAGCAAAACATGATCAGCACCAAGACTCCATGGGTGTTAGAATCATTACTATGTAATCTAGATTATTGACTCTAGTGCAAGTGGGAGACTGAAGGAAATATGCCCTAGAGGCAATAATAAAGTTATTATTTATTTATGCCGGACATCACTCGGTTTGGACCAGCACTCGAAGGGGCACTGGCCCGGGGGGGTAAATAAAGATGACCCTTGAGTCTGCAGAACCCAAGGGAAAAAGGCTTAGGTGGCAAATGTTAAAACCAAGGTTGGGCCTTGCTGGAGGAGTTTTATTCAAGGCGAACTGTCAAGGGGGTCCCATAAATCACCCAACCGCGTAAAGAACGCAAAATCAAGGAACATAACACCGGTATGATGGAAACTAGGGCGGCAAGAGTGGAACAAAAAACCAGGCATAAGGCCGAGCCTTCCACCCTTTACCAAGTATATAGATGCATTAATTTAAATAAGAGATATTGTGATATCCCAACAATATCCATGTCCCAACATGGAACAAACTTCATATTCACCTGCAACTAGCAACGCTATAAGAGGGGCTGAGCAAAAGCGGTAACATAGCCACACAACGGTTTGCTAGGAAGGGTGACAAAGGTTAGAGGTTCATGGCAATTTGGAAGGCTTGATAAGCAAGTGGTAGGTAGCGCGGCATAGCAATAGAGCGAACAACTAGCAAGCAAAGATAGAAGTGATTTCGAGGGTATGGTCATCTTGCCTGAAATCCCGCTAGGAAGAAGAACGAGTCCATGAAGAAGACAAACGGACGTAGTCGAACGAATCCTCACGACTCCGGAACAAAACCGAAGCTAACGAGAGAAGCAACCCAGAAAGAAACAAACAACATAGTAAACAACCACCACATACACATGGCATGATGCACAAACAAGTATGATGCATGTCCGATTTAATGAGCATGGCATGGCAAAGTGCAACAAACAACACAACAAATTAAGTGGAGCTCAATATGCGATGAGTTGCATATTGGAGAAACACCACATCAATTATTTAGTTCTCTCACGTTTATGTACCCAACAATATTAAATGTTATTAAACATGGCAAGAGGTGAAGCATAGTAAGACTATCTATCTAGGCAAGTTAAATGAGGCCGGAACAACAAACAACAATTCCGGAAAATCCTTATGTCCATATTTTAGATTTGGTACTGTTCTGCCATAAGCACAATTTTAATGTTGTTAAACAGCAAAATAAAGTGCACCATGTTAAACTAGGCATTTTTCTACCCCATTTACATATAAAGTTTATTTAAATCCGAGCTACGGTTATTTAGTTATGAAATAAATCATTTTAGCATGGCATTTAGCAAATAAATGCAAACAACATTTTAAACATTTTAAGCATGGATGACAGCAGCATATTATGAAACTAGACAAAATTCTAAGCACTTTACATGTATAGTTTGTTTTAATACGATGCATGGTTATTTAGGTGTGAGCATTTTAAAATGATGGCAAATTCTGTAATTATGCATGTGAAGGAAATTTAGCAAATTCGTTCATGGAAAAAAAACGTCCACGGGCTGAAACTGTCTAGCCCAACAAGCACAGGAGAGGGGCTGGGCGCTGCTCACCATGGGCTTCAGCCCAGCTGGTGGGGAGGAGGACGGGCAGGCCGGATCTGGCAGGTGACGGAGGAGGTCCACGCGGCGGCGCGGTCCACGCGAGCGACAGGGGCACGGTCGAGATGAAGCAGAGGCTAGGCGCTGGCCTTGGCGCGGTCAACACGAGCGAGGCTTGGCGCTGGCGAAGCCGGCAAGCAGAGGCGGGACGAGGGACTTGGCGGGGTGACGGGTCCCTGGTGACGATGTTCTGCAGAAGGGCAGCAGCCATGGCAGGGACTTGAAGCGGGGCTCCCGGCGGGAGAGACTTGAGGCGCAGTGGTGGCGTGCTCGAGCAAAACCGACGGGGACAGGGCACCGGAGAAGGAACGGCGACGACTTGGCGAGGCGAAGCAGAGGCCGCGGGTGCTGGGACTTGGCGATGCAGAAGACCACGGCAGCTGCGGCTACTGGAACGGTGGCACGGAACGGAAGGCGGAGGCGACGAGAGGACGATGCTCATACGGGTTTCCTGGAGAAGAGAGAGCAGGTGAGAGCGGGATCCAGAGGGAACAGGAGAAGAGACGGGAAAGAGAAGCAGCGAGCGGGGCGGAGCCGTGACCGGAGTTGGAGACGAGGTGGAGCGGCGGTGGTCTCCGGCGAGGTTGCTGCAGAATCAGGCGGGGATGGGCGCAAGGAGGCAAACTCCAAATCCATGGCGGGGACGGTAGGCGTCGGGCAGAGGAGGAAGAGGCGAGGCCTTGGGCAGAGGAAGGGGAGGGACGACAAGGCAGCGGCCTGGTGGTGTTGGGATCGATTGAGGTGAATCGGGAGGAGAGGTGGAGGCTACCATTTGGGTGGATGGGAAAAACAAGGTGGATCTCACGGCTGGCGGCAGGACGGGACTGATGGGACAAGCTCCCTAGGATCTAGGGCTGTCCACTATATATAGCAACTAGGTTTTTGGCTACGGACTAATCTGGTCTGTCCGATCATAATCGGCGGTCGAGAATAGATAGGTTAGGGAGTCCAAAAAAGAAAACGGAGATGTTTTATAGATATTTGGGGATGATCCGGACCCAACGGTAACGAAAGTCCGGTTCGGGTTCGGGACAGCTTTCGGACGCGCGGGAGGGAATCGCGGGCTGACGAGAGAGGTTAGTTGGTTTGACAAGAGGGAACCGAAAACACGGTTGGTCTCGGAACGGTCAACGAAGACAAGGGGGAACGCGGCAACTACGAACGAATGCAAGTTTTAAAAACAAAGACGGTAATGAATGCCGATGCAATGCGGATGATGCCATGATGAAATGCAACAAACAAAAAATAAAACACACGGCGACAACAAGGTAGCTGGAAGACTTCTAGAGCATCGGTCTTGGGGCGTTACAACACTCCACCACTACAAGAGGATCTCGTCCCGAGATCTAGGAATGGCACCGGAGAAAAACGGAAGAGGGACAGGTAAAACAAGTTGCTTCTTTGACAAACGAGTGAAACCAAAGAACCTTGAGAGGTTGAACAAATTGAAAGACAAAGAATACAACAAAGATGAACAAAGTTGAAAACACTCCGTTCAGCAAGAGGAACAAGGAACATTACAAGAACCTTGTAGGTTGAAAGACAAACAAAAATGGTTACGATGGACAAGAAGTACATGCAAGCACTCCGGTTGAAACGAGATGTATAAGGAACGATACAGATCAATTACGACAACACTCCGGTTAAAACAAGATAGAGAAGGAATAAGAGTGATATAATTTGGACAGCACTCCGACTGTAAATGGAAGGAATTGAACATGATCTTGACAAGATGAGAGGATACTCGATGAAATTAACAACACATTGCCTCCAGAACTAATGAAAGAATGGCACAAGGGGTAAGAAAGATTTCAGACAGCACTCCGGTTGAGGAAGGAGACAAAACTTGATAAGATGAGAGAACTCGAATGAAAACACGACACTCCGGCTAAACGGATAAGAAAGGAAAAATTACATGATCTTGACAAAACAAGATGATTGGTCGAAGAGAGCAACATCACAAAGCCTCCGGAAACAATGCATGATAGTTAGATAGTTGGAGTGAATAGAACGAAGAATGAAACCAACATCTCCTACCATAAATGAATTTTAAAGAGCATCCTTACGAAGTAGGATTGAACGGAGTTGTTGGAAAAATCAACAACGAAAAGAACAAGCTTGTTGTGGGCTTATGGAAAACATCTCAAAAACTTGAGGTGAAATTCTGCCACTAACGGAGAAACAATAGATTGGATTGATATGAACAAGGAGACGAGAAACTTATTTCGCCGGGAGGATAAATGAAGAACTTGGGTCATTTATGAGCACCATAAATAGCAAAAATCCTTAGGGAAAGCTTTAGGTGAAATATAACCCAAGATAACTCCAATGAAGAGGTTGATTGGTTGAAAAGATGTCTTGAGCGAAGAGAAAATGATGGATTTAGATATGTCACTCTTGAAAACTTGTGAATCATGAAACACGAAGGGAAATTATCGACAATGACATAACACCACCTCAAAAGATAAGGTAGAAAGAATTGCACTTCGGAATGCAAGATGAAGAATGCTGGAACTCCTCAAGACAAAACATGTGTTGAGCACCATGTTTATCTTTGAATATAGCTTGGCAGATCTTAACTTCGAGAAAAATCTTGAAGAACAATTCGAGAATGAAAGGCATCCTTGATGAACCATCATGTAGAGCCTCCATGAAGAACTCCGGTAAAAAGGATGATAAAACGAAAGAGAAGTTGAGAACACAAGGTGAAGCCTTGCGATGATTTAGATGGAGCTTCGCGACGAGATAATGCGGAAAACTTGGAACTCCGGAAAAGAAAAGATGAAGCATCTCGAACCGAGAAAAATGACATGATGAGCAACTCTTGAAAGAAGAAACTAGATCACTTGGATGAAACCATAATAAGAATTACGTTATGTGTATCCTTCACCAATTACATTGATGACAAGCAATGGATTTGGCATACTACTTATTTTCGTAGAAAGGATTAAGATAGATATTGCGCAAACTTGGGAAGGTCTTCAACGAACCACCGGTAGGATTGAAACAACGAATACATTAATATGAGGACATAGGGAAAGGAATCTTGAACGAACCACCGTAAGAATTGAAAATGAATGAAGAAAAGAGAACGAATCACCGTAAGAATTAAAGAGCGCGCGAAAATACTCGAGGGAATTTGATACACGAGAACGAAGAGATCACGAGCTGATTAGAGAATACTTGAACGATGCACCGGAAGAATATGGAGATGAACGAAGAGACATCAATTTAGAATAATTGGAGAATGAGGCTGAAAACTTAGAACAAAGAAATCTTTTGAAAAGATGGCCTTTGGATGATCAAGAAATGAAAACAACTCTGAAATGCTCCGGATGGGTAAGAAAAGAATTGCGCGATTGGAAACAATTTGAGAGGATGGCAACAAGTTAGAACCATGAGTCTTTGGAAGAACGGGTAAGGATTTAAGAGGAACTCTTCTTCGGTCTTCAAAATCCGAGAATGACGACGAGAAATACCACCAAAATTATTGTGACACTCCGGAACAATGGATAATAGAAATGATGAACCAACGATGAAAGAATTTGAAAGATCTTGGAGAAAGACATATGACTGATGAAAATTCATTCTTACGTCAAACTTTGAAATGAATTTGAGAATAACTCCAGAAAAATTAGAAGAGTCAGGTAAGATCCTGGAAAAGACCTGTGGGTTAGGTCCACTCAATGATACACCGTTGAACGATTTAAAAGATAGCTTGCGCCGGTTGAATTAAATGGCCTGAATAAGGTAAGACCTCGAGATAGCTTGAAAGGATTACGAATAGAAACTCGAATCTTCTGGGTTATCTTCAGCACTCCAGATAAACATGAATATCAAGAGGTGGATGATTAAGAGGTGCACCGGCATGAGAAAGCATTTGAAACGAGGAAAAGAATACGATCAACATTGAAAGCTTGAATTGAATCCACCGGAGAAGAAATAACAACGAAGGATGATGAACTTGAAGCTTCGTGAGCATCTCCATGAGAAATCACCGGTTAAGAACATGGAGGATAAGAATGAAGAGACTTCACATCCATAAGATGGATACTTGATTAAGAAATCTGAGTGTTTCAAGAAAAAGGGTGGGAGGGCGGGAAAACAAAGACAATTTGGGACGGATGAAACAAACAACGTTGGGAAAAACTGAGAGGTGATCTTGTGAATGTTGAAATGATCGGATCCACTTGAAGAGAAGCACGTCGGTTGGAAAGAATTGGCATGACAATCTCGATGATCAAGAAGGATTGGTATTCACATAGAAGTATGAGAACACCGCTTAGGAAAGGTATGGAATCAACACTTGACTTCGAAGCAACTCGAATACCACAACTTAAAACAAAACAAAGGATTGGCTCGCGGAATAAGCCGGAAACAAACATATGATAGATCCCATATTGTATCATGTGTGTGTTGGAAAGATATCCTACGAGATACTTGAATTCCCACTTATAAACTCCCGAAACTTTCTGGTTATGCAATCTGGTGTTGGGGATACAGGGGACACAAAATATATCACCCAAACTAACAATCCCTAGATCCAGTTGTATCCATCCGTCAACACATAACCAAGAAACCTTCGGAAATCGTTTACCTCAACCTTCAAAAAGCATCCGTTATACGAGTTATGGCAATACTCCCGAACTCCCACCCCAGTACTGGGTGGCATCGAGGTGATCTCACCAACAACTGCATAAAAGAGATTTTCGATGTCGGCGAAACTCAGGTATTCCAGAACTGCAACGATAAAATTGTGACGACAACACCTCGGAGCTCAACTCCCCGGGACACTGCCACAACCCCTAATGTCAGGAGGCACCAAGAACAATGTTCTCATCACAAAACCAACAGAACAATTCCAAGATACCCGCATGATCCTAAAAAAAATTTAGTGAAATTTGAGGAGAGAAGAGTCAAAACTTCTACGTCAGGAGGCCTCACCAGAGCGACGAAGGGACTGAGGAGTAAAAAGAATCCTACTCTCTGATATATATAATCCTAAGACTGAAAACATTTTTGTTCTAGACTCAACATAGTCAGCGATTCGATCAAGCAGGGGGCTCCTAAGTCGGGGATGGCTCTGATTACCAACTTGTAACGCCCACGATGCGGCTATATCTCCCACGTGTCGAGGCACGACTTAGAGGCATAATCGCATGGTGGTTTTGTCGCAAGAAGGGTCATCTTCACACAATCCCATGTAATGAACAAGAATGGGATAAAGAGTTGGCTTACAATCGCCACTTCACACAATACATAAATAAATTCATACATCAATCAGAGTACACACATGGACCGACTACGGTCAAAGCCAAAAGAAAAGAAGATAACCCAACTGCTAGATCCCCGATCGTCCCAACTGGGCTCCACTACTGATCAACAGGAAAACGAAACACAGTAATGGCCAAGGTCTTCGTCGAACTCCCACTTGAGCTCGGTTGTGTCACCTGGACTGGTATCATCGGCACTTGCAACTGTTTGGAAGTATCTGGTGAGTCATGAGGACTCAGCAATCTCACACCCGCGAGATCAAGACTATTTAAGCTTATGGGTAGGAAAGGGTAAGGTGGTGAGGTGGAGCTGCAGCAAGCACTAAGCATATATGGTGGCTAACATACGCAAATGAGAGCGAGAAGAGAAGCAACGCACGGTCGAGAAGCTAGAAATGATCAAGAAGTGATCCCGAAACTACTTACGCACAACCATAACACAAGAACCGTGTTCACTTCCCGGACTCCGCCGAGAAGAGACCATCACGGCTACACACGCGGTTGATGCGTTTTAGTTAAGTCGAGTGTCAAGTTCTCTACAACCGGATATTAACAAATTCCCATCTGCCACATAACCCCGGGCACGGCTTTTGAAAGATAATACCCTGCAGGGGTGTCCCAACTTAGCCCATTATAAGCTCTCACGGTCAACGAAGGATATTCCTTCTCCCGGGAAGACCCGATCAATCTCGGAATCCCGGTTACAAGACATTTCGACAATGGTAAAACAAGACCAGCAAGACCACCCGCTGTGCCGACAAATCCCGATAGGAGCTACACATATCTCGTTCTCAGGGCACACCGGATGAGCCAGACGTCGGGTTGGCATAGACCCTGGTTGCCCAGGGGGCGCCGGACATCGCTCGGTTTGGACCAGCACTCGAAGGAGCACTGGCCCGGGGGGGTAAATAAAGATGACCCTTGAGTCTGCAGAACCCAAGGGAAAAAGGCTTAGGTGGCAAATGTTAAAACCAAGGTTGGGCCTTGCTGGAGGACTTTTATTCAAGGAGAACTGTCAAGGGGGTCCCATAAATCACCCAACCGCATAAGGAACGCAAAATCAAGGAACATAACACCGGTATGACGGAAACTAGGGCGGCGAGAGTGGAACAAAACACTAGGCATAAGGCCGAGCCTTCCACCCTTTACCAAGTATATAGATGCATTAATCTAAATAAGAGATATTGTGATATCCCAAAAATATCCATGTCCCAACATGGAACAAACTTCATATTCACCTGCAACTAGCAACGCTATAAGAGGGGCTGAGCAAAAGCGGTAACATAGCCAAACAACGGTTTGCTAGGAAGGGTGACAAAGGTTAGAGGTTCATGGCAATTTGGAAGGCTTGATAAGCAAGTGGTAGGTAGCGCGGCATAGCAATAGAGCGAACAACTAGCAAGCAAAGATAGAAGTGATTTCGAGGGTATGGTCATCTTGCCTGAAATCCCGCTAGGAAGAAGAACGAGTCCATGAAGAAGACAAACGGACGTAGTCGAACGAATCCTCACGACTCCGGAACGAAACTGAAGCTAACGAGAGAAGCAACCTGGAAAGAAACAAACAACATAGTAAACAACCACCACATACACATGGCATGATGCACAAACAAGTATGACGCATGTCCGATTTAATGAGCATGGCATGGCAAAGTGCAACAAACAACACTACAAATTAAGTGGAGCTCAATATGCAACGAGCTGCATATTGGAGAAACACCACATCAATTATTTAGTTCTCTCTCGTTTATGTACCCAACAATATTAAATGTTATTAAACATGGCAAGAGGTGAAGCATAGTAAGACTATCTATCTAGGCAAGTTTAAATGAGGCCGGAACAACAAACAACAATTCCGGAAAATCCTTATGTCCGTATTTTAGATTTGGTACTGTTCTGCCATAAACACAATTTTAATGTTGTTAAACATCAAAATAAAGTGCACCAAGTTAAACTAGGCATTTTTCTACCCCATTTACATATAAAGTTTATTTAAATCCGAGCTACGGTTATTTAGTTATGAAATAAATCATTTTAGCATGGCATTTAGCAAATAAATGCAAACAACATTTTAAACATTTTAAGCATGGATGACAGCAGCATATTATGAAACTAGACAAAATTCTAAGCACTTTACATGTATAGTTTGTTTTAATACGATGCATGGTTATTTAGGTGTGAGCATTTTAAAATGATGGCAAATTCTGTAATTATGCATGTGAAGGAAATTTAGCAAATTCGTTCAAGGAAAAAAAACGTCCACGGGTTGAAACTGTCTAGCCCAACAAGCACAGGAGAGGAGCTGGGCACTGCTCACCATGGGCTTCAGCCCAGCTGGTGGGGAGGAGGCCGGGCAGGCCGGATCTGGCAGGTGGCAGAGGAGGTCCACGCGGCGGTGCGGTCCACGCGAGCGACAGGGGCACGGTCGAGATGAAGCAGAGGCTAGGCGCTGGCCTTGGCGCGGTCAACGCGAGCGAGGCTTGGCGCTGGCGAAGCCGGCAAGCAGAGGCGGGACGAGGGACTTGGCGGGGTGACGGGTCCCTGGGGACGATGTTCTGCAGAAGGGCAGCAGCCATGGCAGGGACTTGAAGCGGGGCTCCCGGCGGGAGAGACTTGAGGCGCAGTGGTGGCGTGCTCGAGCAAAACCGACGGGGACAGGGCACCAGAGAAGGAACGGCGACGACTTGGCGAGGCGAAGCAGAGGCCGCGGGTGCTGGGACTTGGCGATGCAGAAGACCACGGCAGCTGCGGCTACTGGAACGGTGGCACGGAACGGAAGGCGGCGGCGACGAGAGGACGATGCTCCTACGGGTTTCCTGGAGAAGAGAGAGCAGGTGAGAGCGGGATCCAGAGGGAACAGGAGAAGAGACGGGAAAGAGAAGCAGCGAGCGGGGCGGAGCCGTGACCGGAGTTGGAGACGAGGTGGAGCGGCGGTGGTCTCCGGCGAGGTTGCTGCAGAATCAGGCGGGGATGGGCGCAAGGAGGCAAACTCCAAATCCATGGCGGGGACGGTAGGCGTCGGGCAGAGGAAGGGGAGGGACAACAAGGCAGCGGCCTGGTGGTGTTGGGATCGATTGAGGTGAATCGGGAGGAGAGGTGGAGGCTACCATTTGGGTGGATGGGAAAAACGAGGTGGATCTCGCGGCTGGCGGCGGGACGGGACTGATGGGACAAGCTCCCTAGGATCTAGGGATGTCCACTATATATAGCAACTAGGTTTTTGGCTAGGGACTAATCTGGTCTGTCCAATCGTAATCGGGCGGTCGAGAATAGATAGGTTAGGGAGTCCAAAAAAGAAAATGGAGACGTTTTATAGATGTTTGGGGATGATCCGAACCCAACGGTAACGAAAGTCCGGTTCGGGTTCGGGACAGCTTTCGGACGCGCGGGAGGGGATCGCGGGCTGATAGGAGAGGTTAGTTGGTTTGACAAGAGGGAACCGAAAACACGGTTGGTCTCGGAACGGTCAACGAAGACAAGGGGGAACGCGGCAACTACGAACGAATGCAAGTTTTAAAAACAAAGACGGTAACGAATGCCGATGCAATGCGGATGATGCCATGATGAAATGCAACAAACAAAAAATAAAACACACGGCGACAACAAGGTAGCTGGAAGACTTCTAGAGCGTCGGTCTTGGGGCGTTACATCCTACTAGGAAAGAAGGAGTCCTACTCCCGGTGGGAGTAGGACTCCCCCCTTGGCGCGCCCTCCTCCTTGGCCGGCCGCCTCCCCCTAGCTCCTTTATATACGGGGGCAAGGGGGCACCCCAAGACACAACAATTGATCATTGATCTCTTAGCCGTGTGCAATGCCCCTTCCACCATAATCCACCTCGGTCATATCGTAGCGGTGCTTAGGCGAAGCCCTGCGTCGGTAACTTCATCAACATCGTCATCACGCCATCGTGTTGACGAAACTCTCCTTCGAGCTCTACTGGATTGTGAGTTCGCGGGGCGTCACCGAGCTGAACGTGTGCTGAACACGGAGGTGTCGTACGTTCGGTACTGAGGATCGATCGATCGTGAAGACGTACGACTACATCAACCGCATTGCCATAACGCTTCCGCTTTCGGTCTACGAGGGTACGTGGACGACACTCTCCCCTCTTGTTGCTATGCATCACCATGATCTTGCGTGTGCGTAGGAATTTTTTGAAATTACTACGTTCCCCAATAGTTGCTACCATCATCTTTCAACTTAGCTTTCTCTAGAAACGCATTAAAATTCAAAGGAACAGTAGCACGGGCCATTGATCTACAACAACATAGACATGCAAAATACTATCAGGTACTAAGTTCAAGATAAATTAAAGTTCAATTAATCATATTACTTAAGAACTCCCACTTCTATAGACAACCCTCTAATCATCTAAGTGATCACGTGATCCAAATCAACTAAACCATGTCCGATCATCACGTGAGATGGAATACTTTTCAATGGTGAACATCACTATGTTGATCATATCTACTATATGATTCATGCTCGACATTTCGGTCTCAGTGTTTCGAGGCCATATCAGCATATGTTAGGCTCGTCAAGTTTAACCCGAGTATTATGCGTGTGCAAAACTGGCTTGCACCTGTTGTATGTGAACGTAGAGCTAATCACACCCGATCGTCACGTGGTGTCTCGGCACGACGAACTTTCGCAACGGTGCATACTCAGGGAGAACACTTGTACCTTGAAATTTAGTGAGAGATCATCTTATAATGCTACCGCCGAACTAAGCAAAATAAGATGCATAAAGGATAAACATCACATGCAATCAATATAAGTGATATGATATGGCCATCATCATCTTGTGCCTTTGATCTCCATCTCCAAAGCACCGTCATGATCACCATCGTCACCGGCGCGACACCTTGATCTCCATCGTAGCATCGTTGTCGTCTCGCCAACTATTGCTTCTACAACAATCGCTACCGCTTAGTGATAAAGTAAAAACAATTACACGGCGATTGCATTGCATACAATAAAGCGACAACCATATGGCTCCTGCCAATTGCCGATAACTCTGTTACAAAACATGATCATTTCATACAATATAATTTAGCATCATGTCTTGACCATATCGCATCACAACATGCCCTGCAAAAACAAGTTAGACATACTCTACTTTGTTGTTGCAAGTTTTACGTGGCTGCTACGGGCTGAGCAAGAACCGTTCTTACCTACGCATCAAAACCACAACGATTTTTCGTCAAGTGTGTTGTTTTAACCTTCAACAAGGACCAGGCGTAGTCACACTCGATTCAACTAAAGTTGGAGAAACTGACACCTGCCAGCCACCTGTGTGCAAAGCACATTGGTAGAACCAGTCTCGCGTAAGCGTACGCGTAAAGTCGGTCCGGGCCGCTTCATCCAACAATACCGCCGAATCAAAGTATGACATGTTGGCAAGCATTATGACTATTATCGTCCACAACTCTTTGTGTTCTACTCGTGCATATAACATCTACGCATAGACCTGGCTCGGATAGTACTCTTGGGGAACGCAGTAATTTCAAAAAAAATCCTACGCACACACAAGATCCATCTAGGTGATGCATAGCAACGAGAGGGGAGAGTGTTGTCCACGTACCCTGTAGACCAAAAGCGGAAGCGTTATGACAACGCGGTTGATGTAGTCGTACGTCTTCACGATCCGACCGATCCTAGTACCGAAAGTACGGAACCTCCGCGATCTGCACACGTTCAGCTCGGTGACGTCCCACGAACTCTAGATCCAGCTGAGGTCGAGGGAGAGTTTCATTAGCACGATGGCGTGATGACGGTGATGATAAAGTTACCGACGCAGGGCTTCACCTAAGCACTAAAACGATATGACCGGGGTGGAAATCTGTGGAGGGGGCACCGCACACGGCTAAACAATCAACTTGTGTGTCTATGGGGTGCTCCCTCCCCCGTATATAAAGGAGTGGAGGAGGGGAGGGCCGGCCCTCTCATGGCGCGCCCAAGGGGGGAGTCCTACTCTCGGTGGGAGTAGGATTCCCCCTTCCCTAGTTGGAGTAGGAGAAGAGGGAAGGAGGAGAGAGGTAGAAGGAAAGGGGGGCCGCCCCCCACCCAATTCGGATTGGGCTTGGGGGGCGCCCCCACCTTGGCCGCCTCCTCCTCTCTCCCACTAAGGCCCATAGACTCCCCGGTGGGTTCCGGTAACCCTCCGGTACTCCGGTAAATGCCCGAACTCACCCGAAACCATTCCTATGTCCATACATGGCCTTCCAATATATCGATCTTTATGTCTCGACCATTTAGAGACTCCTCGTCATGTCTGTGATCACATCCGGGAGTCCGAACAATCTTAGGTACATCAAAACACATAAACTCATAATACCGATCGTCATCGAATGTTAAGCGTGGGGACCCTACAGGTTCGAGAACTATGTAGACATGATCAAGACTCATCTCCAGTCAATAAACAATAGCGGAACCTGGATGCTCATATTGGTTCCTACATATTCTACGAAGATCTTTATCGGTCAAACCGCATAACAACATACGTTGTTCCCTTTGTCATCGGTATGTTACTTGCCCGAGATTCGATTGTCGATATCTCAATACCTAGTTCAATCTCATTACCGGCAAGTCTCTTTAGTCGTTCCGTAATGCATCATCCCGTAACTAACACTACAAAAAAAATACACTTCCGTGATGATACGTGTTTGTCACAGTAGGTCGCGTTTTTTGTCATGCATGTACATCCATGACAAATTTATGACAGAATCAAGATAGTCATACCTGTGCTGTCGTAGAAGTGTTCCATGACATTACCAAAATTATCATCACGGAAGTGTCCACTTCCATAACGATAAATCGCGCGTCACAGAAGTGCTTTCGTCAAGGGTGACCGACAGGTGGCATCCACCGTAACGGAACACCGTTAAGCTATCGGGTCGGGTTTTGGATCCGATAACCCGTTAACAGCCCCGACCAATGGGGATTTTCCACGTGTAAAATCATCATTGACTGGAGGAAACACGTGTCGGCTCATCGTTGGGACAGATGTCATCCACTCATTGGACAGAAGGCGCCTATGATACGTCGACACGTGGCACGGCCCAACAGAGGCCCATTCCTGTGAAAAGGCCGGCCTGTTTGACTTGGTCAAAAGGTGGCGGGCCGGCCCATGGAAAGCCTGTTAACGGCCTATTCGCATATAGCCCATTTACAGCCCGCTAACCCAAGGCCCGTTACGCCCTATCTGAATTAGGCCCAGTAGCGTCATCTGGGCCATCCAATATGATTCCAGCCCGTTTTCACTTCTGGCCCATGTATGGCCCATGACGTCTTTCGGCCCATATGAGGCCCTATGTAACTCTTGGCCTATTAATGGCCCGTGGTGAAACTGGCCCATAATGAATAGTGTATCACTTTACACCCATTAACGGCCCGTGGTGAAACTGGCCTGTAATGAATAGTGTATCACTTTATACCCATTAACGGCCCGTTATTCCGTTGGGCCGTTTCCAGCCCATGTTATCTTTCGGCCTTCTCAGAGCCCATTTATTCTTGGGCTCATTTCCAGCATTCGTTTACTTATGGCCCGTTACTGTCATTTTCTGCTTGTGGGCCAAATTCAGCCCGTGGTTACAGTCTGCCCGTTTGTGGTCCGTTAATACGTTGGGCCGTTTTCATAGCGTCATCAAATACGGCCTATTAACGATGGCCCGTTATGGTCGGCCCATGAACGGACGATTCCAACTCTAGCCCGTTTACGGCCATAATGCGGTCTGTTTGGCCCATGTTTGGCCAATCGATCATACGGCCCGTATAAGGCCCATTGATGATACGGCCCGCAGAAGGCCCATTGTTTCTACGGACCGTAGAAGGCCCGCTGTTTCTACGGCCAGTAGGAGGCCCAGTGTCACTACAGTAAATATTAGCCCATGGTTATTGTGGCCTAGTTTTAAAAAATAGGTTATTGCAGCCACTAGCTAACTGCGGAAAAAGAACTGCAATTACTACAAGCAAACAAATAAACAAGACAACAAGGAAATAAATAAGCAACCAACTAACGCTAGGCTATCATGGCTATTACACATATTACATCCACTGGGCATCAAAGTTACACTGGTTGTCAAAGTTGGCGACCAGCGCAAATAAACGCCGCAGCAAAACAAATCCAGAACTGAAACCACTTCAGAAGATCTCAAGAAACAATATCCTGGGTACCCATAATGCTGGCAAGATGCTTAGCAATCTTATTAACTTTCTCTTGTTTGGCGCTTAAATCCTCCAGCGCTTGCTGTTGCACCAGAAAATATGCATCTGAATTCTGCAGGGACTTCCTCGGTCCTTCAGCTTCCTGTCGCAGCACATCTGATCGAGTATTTCAACTTGAAGTTGAGGCTCAAGAAGACGAACTGATTCAGCCAGCGAGTTCGAAGAGCTTGTGCCAGCAGTAGTGGCCAGTAACTCGAACACTACATCAAGACAGGACTTTTGGGTTCCCTCACTGTCGTCAAGATAGTTTTTATCAGCTTTCTTGGAGACCAACAGGGATGTCTCACTATCTTGAACCTTATCTGCATTACTTCCTTTACCATTGGATAACGCGGTACTGTTCTCCAATATTTTGTCCGCATTCTAAAAGAGAAACAAGCAGACACATCACATGTTTACCATGTTGTATATGAAACTCATTTTGGTAAATGAGTTCAGTAGTAAAGTGGACAGGATAACAGCATGAAACAAACATATATCTATGTACCATGGTCACTTTATGGTCTATATCATTCTAGTTTTTGTTGCCAAATCAAGATAGAGACACAGTTCAAATAATATTTGTTCAAGACAAAGCAGAATAGACAGAATATAAGTGTGGGTAACTATAGAGCAATAACAACACTTGTAATGTGCATGACATGAGAACATAACTGTTTATTCAATTGAAACTGAAATCAACATAGAGCAGGTTACAACAGC
Source organism: Triticum aestivum (assembly GCF_018294505.1). Lineage (NCBI taxonomy): Eukaryota > Viridiplantae > Streptophyta > Magnoliopsida > Poales > Poaceae > Triticum > Triticum aestivum. The sequence continues at coordinate 118,950,167 of NC_057811.1, forward strand.
AAACCAGTTAAAGAAACAGGTTTAAAACATACCTGTTGCGCCATTGGAGTTTCAATTCCATCCTTCAAATTTGAAAATAGTTGGTATGAGTAAATACAGTAATGCAAGAGCAAAGGAGTATGAACCATAGCTACAGAACCTGACCTGAGAACAAATCTTCTTCTCCTTTAAGCGTTGAGTTGGGATTCAGAGTGGTGGTCCTCGTGCTTTGGGCACTGCAGTTCCCTTACTAACTGCTCGTGTTTGGGTGCTCTGTGGTGGAGACGGTGTTGTGTCAACTGGAACTGGGTTACTATCTGCCGGGGTTGGGGTTAGAAGGGGTGTAGCTGGTTCTCTGTCCAACTGGGTAGGGGTACAATCTGCGAGAGTCTGGGTTATGTGTGGTGGATCTGGTCCTTGGGCAAGTACAACCGTGGTTCTATCTGCATCAACTGGTAGCACTATCTTTTCTGAAGACCGTGTTGTTACTCCCTTAGATACTGCCATCACGCTCTCCAATTCAAATGGCTGATAAACAAGAAAAGTAATTGAAAGTATAGACATTGTATGATAGACAGGTGCAATGGATAGTGGGGAATAAAAGAGGGCATGAAATAATTCATATTTATGTTGTCTAACCAAACAGGATAGCATGACACAATTTCACATATATGATGGCTAACTAAACAGGATAGCATGACACAATTTCACATTATGATGGCTAACTAAAAAAGATGGAAAGACATAGTTCAAAATATGAGACTATGTAAACAGGATGACATGACATAACTATATAATGTGTTTATTAAATAGGTTGGCATGCCATAATTCACATACATTCACGGATAGAATGCCATAATTCAAAATATGATGACTGTAAACACTAAACAGGATGAGATGATATAACTATATGATGTCTTTATTAAATGGGTTGCCATGCCATAATTCAGATAGATGATGTGTATGTACTATGTAAACATGATGGCATGATATAATTCAAATATATGATTTATATAGTAAGCAAGTAAGCAGATGGCAATCCATATATGATGTAAAAACTAAGCAATGCAAGACAACATGCATGACATGGGTAATATAACCCTGCCAAGTTTGAGCATAGACCTCAGGGGGGAAATAGGACTGGTCATCAGTCTCTGAATCCTCCTCTGAGGAGCTCTCTGTAACCAGCAAGATGTCTGCTTCAGCAGGTAGCATTGTCTGCTCTGAATACCTTGTTTTCACTCCAGATACTTCCATCACCGCTTCAAATGGCTGATGCACAGGAAGAGTAGTTGAATATACAAACGTTGTCGACAAATGGAACACGTAATACAAAAAATGATAGCATGATATAATTCACATACATGATGATTGGCTAAACAGCATGGCATTGCATAATTCACATATATAATGCCTTTGCAACAAGATAGCATTGTATAATTCACATATATAATGTCTTGCAACAAGATGGCAATGCATAATTCACATATATGGTAATTAGACACTGAACAGGTGGCATTCACACAAAGCATGTCTAAACTAATCAAATGACATAGCAATGCGAGACACCATACGCACGATATGAGCAACATAACCCTGCCAAGTTAGAGCATACACCTCGGGGGGGGGAATAGGACTGGTCATCTGTCTCTGAATCCTCCTCTGAGGAGCTATCCGTAACCAGCGAGATATGCGCTTCGTCAGATAGCATAGTCTGCTCTGAAGACCTTGTTTTCACTCCAGAATTTGCCATCACCGTGTCAAATGGCTGATGCACACGAAGAGCAGTTGAATGTACTAACATTGTTGACAAATGTAATATGTAACGGAAAAAAAGGATGGCCTGATATAATTTACATATAAGATGACTGGCTAAGCAGGATGCCATTGCAAAATTGACATATATGATGCATGGCTAAACAAGATGGCGTTGCATAATTCACATAAACGATGAATAAACTAAACAGATGGCATTCGCACAAAGGATGTCTAAACTAAGCAGATGACATATTTGATGTATAAAGTAAGCAATGCAAGACACCATATGCATGATATAACCAACATCAGCATGCCAAGTTAGAGCGAAGACCTCAGGGGGTAAATAGGAGTTGTCTTCTCCTTCTGAATCCCCCTCAGAACAGATATCTTCCTCTCGATTACAATCCGAAATGCGTGGAGGGGGGCTGCCTTTGCGCCTACCATGGAGCGACGTCTGCATGAAATTTTATTGCCACGCAAGGCTCGTCTCTTTTGCTCTACATGTTCAGTTCCATTGTTTACAATAACTGTCATGCATAGGAATAAAACATAGTGAGATTATGTAAGGAGTGCATGCAGAAATCCAGAGTGATGGTAGCAACCTGTGGATAGACCCAAAACCAATAATAGCAGGCAGATAATGGCTTCAGTTAAAAAATACAGATAATGGCTTCTTTACTGTTTGTTTCCCACCCAACATGAAACTCATAGTAGACACCGGAGATTAACCAGATAGTAGATAGATACTATTGATAGCGGCCCCGATATGTACCCCACAACCATTTAAAAACTCAAGTTTGACCATTAGTTTGGAGCTGACTCAGAGTCTAATCGGTGAACAGGACGATAAAGTAGCATGTAATATTAAGCGATGCATAACGTAAGCAGACACGAAAGAGTGCGACCTCTCTTGCGGACCCGTGTAGTCCTCGAGGTCATCTGCTCGGTTGATGATGGTAATGCAGTTTTCATGGCTGCCAGCGGCGGGGAAGAAGATCTGAGGCGGCGAAAGACAGTCTGGAGGCCGGATCCCTGCTGTGCTGGACCCTTCTGTCGTTGGAGCAGCTGAGCTGGGGTGGACGACGGCGCAGCAGGAGCGGGACAAACCACGCAAGGTTTTCTTTGACAACTATCTGTAAGAGAAGTAATTCTGTAAGGGCTCGTTTGAATTGGAGGATTCCAACAATGCAGGGATAGGAAATAGACAGGAATAGGATAGGAATGCACGTGCAAAACAGAGAATTTAAAAACACAGGATTTCTGCCAATCTGGGTGTTTGATTCACAACAATTGGAAGATCACAGGATGCAAAGAAGCATGGTGAGATTAAGTCAAGCCACAAGAAAATGTACGGTTATAATGCTATTATGCTACTATCTCTTAGTCTTGTGCCTCATGAATAGGAATTTGAAAAGGAGGACAAGTGAAAATTAAAATTCCTACATTTTCTCTTTCAAGGAGACACTAAAGGAACAAATCCGTGTGCTCAGTGGACAATATATATAACATGTAGAGTAAAAAAGAGATGCAACAAGTGTACAACCTCTTTGGCGCAGCCATGTCGATCTCAGCGTGATTGGGTTGGCCGGTGAGGATGCTCCGGCTGACTTTGCTATCGGAGGAGGGGAAGAAGATCTTAAGCGTCTGGAGATGGAGCCCGGGGTACTGCTCCGCTATGATGGAGGGTTTCATCGTTGGAGCAGCTCCGGTGAGTTGTACGACGCCGAGGCTGAAGCAGGACAAGAGAGACAACGAACAACGTTAACCTGAGTGGAATTCTAATAGCATCTCCAATACATGACGTAAAATATATAACCACAAAGTGCTAGATGTAAAATACATCAGCCGCTCATCTCTGAACTTAACTGTCGAAACCGAACTTAACTGTCGAAACTAAACTTAACTGTCGAAACTGAACTTAATTGTCAAAACTGAATTTTGTTGTCGAAACTGAATTTTGCTGTCGAAACTAAACGCACTAGCAAGGTGAGGCTACACGTTGGTCGACTGACTTTTTCATCTCTGGTCAGTCGATTTTGCAGCCATTGGATACGAAATCAAGGGCCTGCGGTTCATCTTCAACATCCACCCCCTGAGCCGCCAGCCACCACCGGCCAAACAGCAGCCCCCCGCCGCCCGCGACCGGCGGTGCGCCGCCCCGCCCGCCCCGAAAACACTCCCCACCGCCGGTCCGCCGCCGCCCCGGCCATCCCTCTAGGCCCCCCGTGCCGAGCTTTTTCTCCGGCAATCCCCACGCCACCGCCCCGCCAACGCCCCGCCACCGCCGGCGACCACCACCCCCATCCTGAACCCTAAGATAGATAGTGGGATACCTCTCTAGCGAGCCCCCCTCCCCGCTTCGGGTGGTTCTTCCTTCACCCGGGCGAGCCCCCCCCCCCTGAAAATCGACTGACCCAAAAGTCGATTCAGTCGACTGAAGTGTAGCTAAATCGGAGCAGCATCGCAAGCAAGAGCAAGAGCAAGAGCGAGAGCAGCAGCGCGAGCAAGAGCAATAGCAAGAGCAGACCAGGCAGGGGACCGAGAGCAAGAGCAGAGCAGCAGCGCGAGCGAGAGCTAAAGCAGCAGCAGCTCCTACTGATGTGGACGTCGCCGCCGAGGGAGCGACGCCGCCGTGGATGGAGCCGCGTCGTGTCGGCTCGGGACCGAGCGCCGGCAGCACCGTGAGATCGAATCAAGAAGAAAATGCGGCGATTAGTGTACAACCTCTTTGGTGGCGCCGATTAGGCCGCAGCTTCATCTGAGGAAACGGTGATGATGATGCTCTTCCGGTGGTGCAGGTGAAGACGGCGATGTGGGAATGGAGGTGGCGCGAAAGACGAGGGGAACGTCGGGGCAGCTCCTTGGAGGTGGAGGACGGGGTGGCTGAACCGGCGGGACGATGAGATCGACGACGGATCCTCATCCGGTACGGTGGATGAGGGACGTCGAGGTGTTGTTGTGGACGACGTTGTCGGGGAAGAGGCTCCGGCTGGGTGGCGGACGGAGCAGGGTGTGGGGTTTCGTTGCGGGTTTTCGCGGCCTCGGTGTACGAATGGGTGGGCGGATGGGATGGCAGTGGGGAACCATGGCTTAGAGACACGCTTGTCCAAAATGTGGGGTAAGTTATGAAAGTACCCCCACCGATTTGAGGCGGTTCTTTCGGTTCAGGGGTACCACGGGCATTTCGCGTGTCGGGATTTCACAGGAGGTGGGAGTTTTCGCGCGCGTTGTAATTTCGGAATAGCAAGGCGCGGGTTGAGATGGAGGGAGTTGTCGGAGCACAACGAGACAAAGATATATCTTAAATATTTCGGGCTAACAAGGCGCGGGTTGAAATTTCCGGACAAGCCTAACGTGTACTGTACCAAATCAATGCGCACTACAAATGTCATTCAAAACTTTGAATTCATGTTATGTTCAATTAAAATATTTCGCTACGTGTATAATGCATGCAACCTACTACTCAAATGAACGTTTTAGTGCATTCCAAACGTATATACTACCGCTTCAATATGAACTAAATTTGAATTCGTTTCTCTATTTGAATAAGATCTACAGTAATGATTGTTGTGAAGTCAAAGCATTTGAATTCGTTTCTCTGTTTTAATAAGATCTACAATCATCATTATTGTCAAGTTAAACCATCGTTTGTGTATTATCTTCACAGCACACCACATGATTAGTCTCGAGTTACATATGAACTATGTGTACTATATGAACTCGAACTAGATTTTTTGAATCCACTTTATTTTGATTTCAAATCACATTACATTTCTAGCTCTAGCTAGATCTTCATAATCTAAACCATGTCTCATATGTATAATGTGTTTATCACATTATGTATGGTGCCCCGCCCCCTACGCCTACAAGTATTTAGATGTGAGTTGCAAACACCACACATTACCACAAATTCAAATAAAATGTGAGAATGTTCGATATATAGTATTGTTTAGATTGTTCGATATTTAGTTGTAAGCTGCAAACGCCACACATTATCACAAATTCAAATAAAATGTGAGATTGTTTGATGTATAGTATGGTTTAGATTGTTCGGCATTTAGCTGTGAGTTGCAAACGCCATGCATTATCACATTATGGTATAACATGTGCACAGCACGTGTATCACCGCTATATTCATGCATGCAATGTTTAAAACACTATGATCTCCTATTCAAATATATGAATCCGCTTTCATATCAAATTATGATCTTTGTTAGTCTCTTACACCCACACAATCCTCTAACCTTTGTAGCTACCACTAACTTTCTCTCGTGCATGCACACGCCCTCCTCGCCCTCCCCCTCCCTCGGCATTCTATCCACCGGGCACATTCATTTTTTTCTTTAGGTCGTTCTCCCAGAGTCTCCACAACTCCTTTCCGACACACACCGATCGATAAACCTCTCCAGCGATGCCTGCCTACAACATACACACACACCTTCAATCTCCTCCTTTATGTGTCCTTGCCTCGTGTCTCTCATACGGTCAGACACACGTGTAAACTCTCGCCCCTCTTTTCATCGATCTCACAACCGCACACTCCTCCCCCTATCTAGCTAGTAGTTGGGCCTCTCGCACCACCTCCTAGCTCCATTCTCTCTGTCTATCCGTCTCGCTGGGCCTTATTTGCCTCTAACAAATGGACGTACACCGACCGATCTCTCGCTATACATATAGCTAGCTAGGTCCTTATAACTCGTTTTTACCCACACGTCAATCGATCTACCTCATTAGTTGTGTCTCTCCCTTCCTCCGACAAACAACAATTGATCTACCGATCTAGTTAGGTTTGCTTACCAAACACATGGTTCCCCTTCATCATCCATGGATGCGTCCCGACAGATCTATCACGCACAGGCACACACAGAAACACATCCCCACTCTTATTGATAACATTGCAGTTCCACCCTCAGTTTGTCTAGTAGGCCTCTCCCACCATCTTCGAGAAGCAACTCCATCACCCATCCAGCACTCTACCCCTCTCCCTCCCTCTCCCTCCCTCTCTCTCTCCTCTCTCTCTCTCTCTGTCCCATCATATTTCCCGTCCTTCAGTTATGTATGGATGTCGACCGATCTCCCTCAAGACATAGCTGGGTCTCTCCTTCTCAACACATATACGAGTCGTTCTACCTCTATAGTTAGGCCTCTGCCTACCCCTCCCCCACCCCCTCCCCCCCACACACACCGATACATCGAGCGCTCTAGTCATGTCTCCCTGCCACACACAAACTTGACATGTGCCCTCTAACGTTCCGGTAGGCCAGTCGCCCTATATCTTTGACTTGCACACACACACAATTTCGATGGCTCTCTTCATCGATCTCGCACCCACCCACTTGATCCTCTCTTCGACTCTATCGATAGCTATGACCCCTCCCTCTCTTCTCGTGGATTGCCCGACCCTCTATGTATGATATGGATAGGCCTCCATTTCACACACATTGCATGCAAAATTTGTTTGAGATGTCATCGACACATATTCCCACAAATAATTCACGAAATCAACCCCCACCCCACCCCACCCAAACAAAAAACACTCACGAACGCGGTTTGTATCTCTCACACACACCCACGTAGGTGGGGGACGTGCACGAAGAGAAGAGGTGCATGCACGGCGCACGTACTCCCGTCTCTTTCCCAACCACACCCGCGCGGGTACACGGTGGAGCTCATTTCTGTACGAAAAAGGCAGCCCACGTGGTAATTTGGCACGTGTACTGGTTGTCCACTTGGTGGAGGGAGGATCGTCTACCACGGGTGAACAAACAAATTGCGACTTGACGTGTTATGTTAAAAAAAGAGGCAAACCATGTGGGGCCTACCTTAGAGGCAAGGCTCTATACACTGGAGTACTTTTGATGTGTCCCGTCAACTCGCAGAACGAGGAGAAGCTTGCTTAGTACGCCGTCTCCCCCGCCCACGGGCGCGGTGGCTCGCAGGATGAGGTGAAGCTTGCTCCGCCTTACGCCCGCTCCCTCGCCCATGCGCGCGGTGGCTCGCAGGACGAGGAGAAAAATTTACTACTCCCTCCGTTTACTCCTCGTCCCTACTACCTTGGTTATAGAGATTATATCATATTGTTTGGAATATATATGTCCTTTAGTAGATTTCAATATGAACTACTAGTACATACTCCAAACACTGATGTATATAGACGTATTTTAGAGTGTAGATTCACTCATTTTGCTCCGTATGTAGCACTCTCCCTCGCCCCTCGACCCTCGCCCACGTGGTGGACGTGCAGCAATTCATTCGGTCTCATATAGCCAGAACGATATATACTGCACTACCATTATTGCTCGACTTCCCGAAGAGGCGAAGAGCCAATCGCAAGGTTAATATTTTGGAGATGCCAAGCGCAAGGTTATAGGAGAACGAGTAGTAGGTGCCGCGTCATTTATAAATAAAGTTTTTTTCTTCAGTGGCACGTACGCAATATGATAGGTTCATATGGAGAGAAAAGGAAACCGCTCCACTATATACATAGTCAGGACGGGCCAGCCTACACGGTTGCTTGCTGGGGTTGCTCTCTTCACACTCTCTCGCACAAAACGACTGTGGCCACATCTCTAACATCCCGGCGGATCACGTCCGCTTGGGGAAGGGGTGGATGCTTAGTGTAGATGCGGTGGCCGTCGCCGACGGCGAAAACCCACTGTCGGCACGTCCCGATCAGGGGTCCCCGCCGTTCTCTCTCACAAAGCCGGTGAGGTTGCCTTCGTCCCTTGCTCACTGCCGCGACGTGGGCAGTTGCCGCCTCCCGCCGCCCTCCTCAAGGTTGAGCTACGTCCCTCAGGTACAACTCCCTTTACAGCCGGCTTGCACCACTGCTCCAGCTGCCCACATCACTCCCTGTGGATATTTCTCTACTTCTTTGCCCCGCACATACCTCTACTGGCTTCTACGTACTGTATTTGTGATGAGTTTATGTCTCATCAACTAGTCCCAGTAATCTTATTCTAATCACGCTTCTTCAATTTCTTTGCCACAGGGATGCTCATCTCGATTTTGGTGAAACTGCACAAAATGATCCGATGGTCAAAAGGTTGCAAACTTCATTTATTAGGAAGCTCGAACGTTGCCAGCAAATTGAAGCCTGGTCAGGGTTCACGGTTCAAGGGCTAGGGACTGCATGGATCGTTTTTTTCTTTAGCTGCCTCTGTTCCAAAATAAGTGTCAACTTTAGTAGTAGTACAACTTTGTACTAAAGTTTGCACAAAGTTGAGACACTTATTTTGGAACGGAGGGAGTACATATTTGCTATGATCTGTCAATCATTGAGATGCAATAGCATGCATGTTAGTCTCCTTTGTATTTGATGAAATGTTGCAACGGGCAACCTTGGACGCAAGATACATGTAACAGAAGCTGGAAGCTTCATAGCATTGTACAAATTTATCTCGCTGATAAATTACAGTACGTACTATACTAGTACTTCCTCCGTTCCTAAATATAAGTCTTTGTAGAGATTTCACCATGAACCACATGCGGATGTATATAGATGCATTTTAAGTGTAGATTCATTCATTTTGTTCCGTATGTAGTGGAATCTCTACAAAGACTTATCTACTAGTAATAGCTAGCCCCCACTACTAGGAATTCTCTATCCTCTCCTTGAGCCACATCATCAAAATTGATGTAGCCGTTAGATGAAGTAAATCAGTCCATAATAGCCGTCTGATCTAGACGTTGAGAGGCTCCGCACTAAGCCACATGCAAGCATGCAGAAATACCGTGGCACATGCATGTGAGTGGGTTTTAAATCACATCAACATGTCTGCATGCAAGCATGCACCGGTAGCATGCATGTAAGTGAGCTTTTAAGTCCCATTAACATGTCAAAAAGAAAAATATAATCCCATTATGCAGTAGGAGTTGGCTGATCTTTTTTCCTTACGTGGGATGATCTAAATGATGATGGGAGTTTATTTAGTTTGGCTACCACATTTGTCATGCGGTTATAGAGTTTTTTTTAGTTCTATGAAATCGATAATTTTGCGCAGAGAGATATACCGCTGTTCCGCGGCAACGCGCGGGGACTCATCTAGTAATATTTAGGAACGGAGGGAGTACTATGTAAAGAGTTAGGTGTCGCACGGTGATAGTGTGAGGTGGGCCATGTAATCACTGAGCCTGTGTGTTTTCACTGCTCTTGCACGCCTCCGCTGTAAGAATGGAGAAAATTGTAATCTAGTAGTAGTACCTCCTTTCGCCGAAAGCGTGGGACATCCAGCAGTCCTACCACCTCAGTAATAAAGACCAATGAGCCGTCAAATCACATAGACCCAGCAGTAAGTTGGACGGACGAAGCAACCATCACTCTTGCGCCAGTGAGAGGTCGCGTCCGCTCTGCCCGGGCATGAATGCGGCACCGATTCTTTGGAGCGGCGCTGACCGTTTCGGGCGGGAAGCGCGCGCGGGCGATGGAGGGGCTTTGGGTGGGCCAGGCTGGTCAGGAGCGGGCGTGGCAGCTGTCCACATGTCCCTACCGGACACGCCCGGAAACGAGAGGATGCACCGACTCTCGCGGCTAAAATCGTACTACACTACACAACATCTCTCTGTAGGAGTAGGTCGATCTGTCGCTCTCTCTAACACACACATGTTGTTAAACACACACACACACACACACACACGCACACGCACGCACCTTGGTCCCGTTGCACCTTCTAACGTGACTTATTACACCTAGACGGAGGGAGTAGTAAGTATACGAGATACGGTGGCACACTGACTTAAGTCGAATACAAGTGCCCAAAATTTGTGTGCATGTTATAATAAGGATTCACTTAAAATAGTACGTGAGCGAACAGAGGGATCAATTGGACAGTGTTCCCGAGCAGTAGCGAGATGTGTGAGGTAAGATACACCGCTGGCGCTTTTAATTTTTCTTATTAATTTGTTTGTTTCACCCTCTGACTGGTGGGACCCAACGTACTACGTGGAGAGAGGTAAGGTGACTAAGGCTGCATTATTTCTGCACCACTGTGGATAGTCTTACCACCAAAGCCACATGACACGATTATGATTGAAATCCCAATGACTCCCACACACACAAAAAAACACGGCATGCTTGTCACACGAATGCAGGAATGTATAAAAGGTTATTTCCCTCTCGTTGAACATAACGGGAGGGTTGTGTAGCTGGTTAGCCTGTTCGCTCATCAAACTTGAGGTCTCGGGTGGATTCTTTGACTGGTCAAAATGTTTTCTAGGGTTTGCACGCTTCACACTCTCTCTCCAGTATATATATACACGCTGGAGCCTCAGCGCTTGTAGTTGCTCTCTTCACACTCTCTCGCCCTCTCCCGCTGGAGCCTCAGCGCTTGTAGTTGCTCTCTTCACACTCTCTCGCCCTCTCCAGATCTAAACAAGACTTCGTTGGCCTCTCTCTCCCCTCACTGCTGCTCAAAGAGCCGGCAGGATCCGTCCGCCGGGAAGGGAAGGAGGCTTAACGCTGTCGCCGTCGGCGAGGGACTACCGGCGCAGCTGTTCACTTTCCACCCAGCGGCGGCGCGGGAGGGCCTCCGACCCCTTCTTCTTCGCCGCCGTCCCGTCGCCCACCGAACCACGCCCCAAGAACCTTAAGGTATAATTTACTTACTCCACATGCATTGCTCTAGCTGCATGTATACCATGAATCTAGGACGTGGTTCAAAGAGGAAAGGAGTGGGGGAAAGTAGTGGGAAAAGTTGTATATAGCATGAATCTAGGACGTGGTTCAAAGAGGAAATGAAGGGGGAAAGTTGTATAGCATGAATCTAGGACGTGGTTCAAAGAGGAAAGGAATGGGGGAAAGTAGTGGGGAAAGTTGTATCGCATAAATCTAGGACGTGGTTCAAAGAGGAAAGGAAGGGGCGAAAGTACTAGTTCAAAAAGGAAAGGAAGGGACAAGGCTGTAGAGTTTGAGCAGGACTAGATTTGCTGCGCTCACATAGGGAAAGGTGTCTAAAGATAACAAAACTGGGACCAACACAAATATGCTCCTTGGTTGTTTGTTCTTTGTTGCAACAGACTGTGCATGACCACAGTACATCGGTAGATGCACATGGTGCTGGTGCGTCCACTGTCCCGTGCAACTCATTAGCTGTTGTTAATCTAAGGCCCTGTTTGGTTAAAAACTCCCTAGTCCCTACCTGCTTGGTTCCAGGGACTAAACATGGACTAGAGGTTATTAAATGACATGCTAAAAGACCATGTTACCCCTAGTAATGAACTAATAGAGACAAGGTGCGATGCGTGGCAGGGGCAACTGTTGGAAAAAGTCCCAAAAAGACTCCCTCGGGGTCTTCTTTCTTTAGTCCCAAATGCCCACTTTTAGTCCCTAAAAGTCCCTCCTGTTTGGTTTAGATGGGACTGACACGGAGTTTTTTTAGTCCCTACACCAAAATGTCCCTGTAAACAAACACCCTCTAATAATGCCGCTGGAAAATTGATGCAATGCCACAGTTAAAAGCAAATTACATGTTTAACGAATTTTATTGTTAATATAATCTCTATGTTAATATTAATCAATGCCACCGTTTGAGAAATGCTACTGTCTTGCTTTCTTTCCCATTTAGATAAGGTAGATGCTTCTTTTTGTTGGCTTCTGTGTCATCCACCGTTATTGACCACTAATTGTTTCCTTTGCACCTCTGTGTAAACAGGGTTATCTACTTCACCTCGTTGCCATTGTGACCTTTTGTTGCACTGCACAAAACACTTTTGTTTTAAGAGTGTTTTGTGCAGTTCAACCAAAATGTCACACCGACAACGTTGCTTGATTGCTTGATCTTAGTGGAACTGCACAAGAGGAGATCTTACTTCCTATCCGTTAAGGCGAATTTGGTTCAGATCTTCTTCTTGTGAGTTGTTTGAATTCCGCATCATGAGAGGTCAGTACTAGCCTTCTTTCACATGATTCTGCAGTGTGCTTTCATATGTTGTGCTACTTGTACGATAATGTTGCTTGATTTTAGTGAACTGCAGAAATGGAGACAAGACTTCCAATCTGTATGTGCACCGTAATATCCCATTGAGGTAAGATAAGGATATTTCACAACTGCTGGCCTGTATTTTGCCACTTTCATCAGAAAATTAAGTTTAGTACTATACTTGTGCTCCCTAATTGACATGCCAAATCTTACATTGAAGGCGAAGCTTGTCTGTTATTGAACCAAGTGATGAAGGGGAAGAACAAGCGGAAGAAAAACAAAAATCAACTCCCGGTGCTGTAATGAAGCACTGGAACTGTGATGACACAAGTAATGATATAGTTTTGCATCTTAATTTATTGCTATGGCTGGAACGAGCAATTGTTTTGCCACTGATTTGATGCCACTCTTAATGTAATATGTAATTATCTCTACTTGTGCAAACAGGGATCTTCTTTGAAGATACCATATATTTTAGTGGAACTGCACAAGAAGATGTTGGAAACATTAAACTAATCGAGGAGTATATAGTAAGCATGGCCACCACCGTAGATAGCAACAGATGGTTCCGGAGAAGTGCTTCATCTGTATGCTCTACACAATAAGCCTCCTGACAAAGGTTGGTACTCGCCCACTGATTTCATCCATATGATTGAGCTTTGTCATCTCTATTGGTGTTGTGCTACTGTTTAGATACTGTCATGAAAAAGTGGTATTGTCCTTGAGAAGTGCTTCATCTGTGTTGTTTTAAATATTTCCTTTCCTTTTTTTCGAGCAAACAGGGATGCTAGCATTTAGTAGTCCTCTTGTCTTTGCACAACAGGATCATCTTCCTCTGAAGAAGAATATGGAGTACGTGAAGTGACTAGTTCCGATTATGCCAGGATGAAGAAGCCCTGTCTATCTTCTCATCAGAAGGAGCAGTTGAAGGATGGTTACATTACTCCCCACAAGACCAAACTAACTTCAGCTCAGAAGGACTGACAAATCTCCATTTTTTTGCTGTGATGCGCGAGTACAATGTTGTTCTAGGATTCTTTCTGGTGAGTTCCATTTTTCTAAAAGTGTGCTCTACATGGACCATGTATGTGCCTGTTGAAACTGTCAATTCATAGTACAGTTTGCTTTATACTAATCACTTTTTTGTATTTGTGCAAACAGGGGTGCTCAGCTTGATTTCAATGGGAACTGCACAAAATGTTCATGAATACATCGAATCATTCATTTCCACCACAAGAAAGGAGGTGCCGATAAGTTCAAGGCGTTGCAACATATGAGGGCGAAATCATACAAGCTACGCGCGAATTTGGTTGATTTTGGTGGAACTGCACAAAAAGAACAGCTGGTTTATTTAGCACGAGGTGCCATGTCAATGTCCGAACTGATGGCAAACCCTGCCCATTCCACAATCGTAGGCATTTGATATTTTGGAATGGGACAACCTTGTCAAATTTTGCTCATTGATTTTAGCAAGACATGCGTTTGATATTTTCGAATGGGACGCCCTTTGCTGTCAGCAGCGTCGATCAATTTTTTCTTTATTCTTTAGTTGTGAAGTAAATATTGCCTCTGACATGTGAGTCGCTGAGATGCATAATCATCGATTGTTTTGAATGTTCTCTATGAATTGCCAGGCCTGTGTGTTTGATTGCAATGTACAGAAACGCTAAAAAGCTGCTCAAACTCTTTGTACTCCTTCTGTTCCTTTTTACTTCGCACATTGTGAAAGTACATACTTTTTTGTATAAGATTGGTCAAAGTAGAGATACTTTGACTGCAGACAAAACTTGTATGCAGACTAGAAAGGACCGGAGGGAGTACATGTGAAACTGCTGCAAACGAGGTGATCACCCTGGGAATAATGCTAGTACGTATTGTTTTGCATGTTCATCCAATGCCAGTGATACAGGAATTCGAACTAATCGAAATAAATTCATTCATACACGGTCGGATTTCATATAAACATGCCGGATTTCATTACATTTCATACATTCTTCAACTAAAAAGGGGTGCGCTGGAGGTATAATTAATTAACCGAAGCTACCCACCTGTGTCCCGCTGAGCCGAACAGAAGCTTCAGTGACTTAACTGCAGGTGCAGTTGCGTAACTGACATGTGGCCTGTTGGGCCCACGTGTCAGTCAGCCAACTGCACCAGCAGTTAAGTAGAAGCAGCGTTCTTCTCCAGCGCAGCTCTCCGACTCCACGTCGCCGCCAAGAAGCTAACCGGCCGTCAATGGTCAACCCGCCTAGCTTGGCTTCAACCGGAGGGTAGCAGCGGTGGCCTTACTTGGACCCGAGCGGCGGCGACCTACCGTGTTCTACTCTTCCTCGTTTTCTGTGTGGCGCGGCCTCGTTGGCAGCGGGGCGGGGCCTCGGCGGAGCCGGCGATGTCCTCTGTCTCGTTGCCGGCGGGCGGCGCCTCAGCGGAGCGGTGGAAATCCTCCCCCACGTTGCCGGCAGGGTGGGGCCTCGGCTGAGCCGGCGATGTCCTCTGCCTCGTTGTTGGCGGGGCGGGGCCTCGGCGGAGCCGGCGGTGTCCTCTGCCTCGTTGTTGGCGCCGCGGGGCCTCGGCGGAGCAGGGCCTCGTCGACGCCAGCGGAGCGGGGACTCGTCGGAGCCGGCATTGTCCTCTGCCTCGTCCTCGGTCTCGCCAAACAGCGCCTCGCCCGCTTCATCGCCCTCTTTGCTAGCCTCTTTGTAGGCGGCCGCAGCCTCCGTCACCCGCATGCGGTACCGCCAGCGCTCGAGGCGGCCCTTGCGGGCGGAGCGGTACGAGTCGAGCAGCGCCTCCTGCTCCGCCCGCTCCGCGGCGATCTGCTCCTCCGCCTGCAGGTGCTCCTGGAGGAGATGGTGGTTGTAGGCGGCGTCGGCCTGCGCCTCCCGGAACTGCTCCTCACGCATCTGCCTCACCCTGTCCATATATTGGGCACGGGCCTCGCCGATGGTCATGGTGCAATGCACCGGCGAGGATGGCGCGGAGGAGGGGGTTGGCGCCGGATCGTCGACTACCATGTTCTCCATTGGGACGTCGTCGTCCTCCGGCTGCCTGCCGGCCAGCCGGTCGGCAGCAATGGCTGCCATCTCCTTGTGGTCCGTCGTCCGCCCGTCCCGAAGAGCGCTGGAGCGCGAGGAAGCCATGGTGGGCAGTAGTGGTGTGGACAGGAGAAAGGGAACGGATGCGGATGACTGCGGCTATGGCCGGCGCAGCAGTTTATATAGCAATGGTGGGCGGGCGGAGGGACGGACGTGTGGCGCCGGAGTAGCCGCCTCGGCAACCGCGTATCATTAATGTGGGCGGCAGATGGACGGACGGACGGCACTTGTGTCGTTTGAAGGCGGAGCAATCGCCTGCACCGGGAAGCGGGGCGGGCGGCGCTGACTGTTTCGCGCGGAAAGCGCGCGCGGGCGAGGAGATGACTTTACTTGGAGAGGATGACAATGGGGACCCACCAGGTCCATAGCCTCACGTACGCAAGTGCCTCCTTATTATATATATATATAACTATAATTTATTTTGCTTCCTCCTGGTTTCCTGACATCACGGTCCCACACCATTGTCAACCTATGTAGTAGTCAATAAACGAGAGAATTGCACAAGAAGCGGCCGACAGCTGGGACCAAGCAGCTCGAGCAGTATTTGTGTTTTTGAGGTGTGAGCACTGCAGAGTTTTTCGATGTTTAGCCCAGATATTAATTTTTCTCCTCTGAACAACAACGAAAACATCGCTGCAGGTATTAACTGGGCGGGCTGTGGCCCGTCTAGCCCAGGCCAGATATCCAGCCCAGATATTAATTTTTTTCAAGCTGAAAATGGCTAGCCCAGCTATACTTTTTTTAGGAATACCCAGGCAAGGTCAAGTTGTTATTCTCCGCCCCGCTGGGCTGCAAATCTTTCCTAGGAGGGATGCATTAGGCTTAACAAGAAAATGGGCTTTAAGAAATAATAAATGGGATGTAATTATAAAAACTGGGCAGTAACTATAAAAAATGCACCAAACACGTGATTACTTTATAAAATATTATTTTTGGATATTGAAAATTTTAATTTCATTAATTGTTGCGAGCGCAATGTTTCGTTGGATTTTTACGTAATATAAATTTATATTGAAATTGTATTTAATCTGACTAGAAATTTCGGGATAAAAATATTTCGGATCCCATCAAAATGTGGGAAATTTTATTGAATTCTGTTTTGAACGGTTGGTTGAAATGGGCTGTACTTTTAACAAACTGTAAATGGGCTGTAGTAAATTCCATTAGAATTCAAAAATGGGCTACACATTCTTACAAATCTCAAATGGGCTATAAGTTCTCTGCCACACACTTCTGGCCTTACTAAGTTGACGCGTCCCCTAAAAAAACAGAGTTGACGCGTATGCAAGGCTTTGTCAACTTATAGTCAACACACGGTTCTAGCAGCAGTGGCCGTTGGATGTCCATCCAACGGATGCCGTGCTTCTTCTTCAATCTCGGATATTCTAGCTTCACCCGCCCAAAAAATGATTCCTCCCCCTGACATCTGGGGCGCACCGTTTCGGAAGCTGACCTGTGGGCCTACTAAGTTGACGTACCAAGGGCTTTGTCAACTTAGTCAATATAAACGATTCTAGCTGCAGTGACCGTACGATGTCCATCCAACGGCCGTCGTGCTTCTTCAACCTCTGGTCTTCTTGCTCCAGCCGCCCAAAGCAGCGCCGGTCGTGCCGCCTGCTCCTGCCTCCCGTGGCCGGCTGTGCTGCCGCGGAGGCCTCACCGCCCCCTACTACTCCCACCGCTGGCCAGGCCATCCCTCCACTCACCCACACCCCCTGTTATTCTGCGGCGACGGCAGCGCAGCCGAACCAGTGAACCCTCGTACTCCTCTCCGCGTGTGCATCCACTGCCGCGTCTTCCCCGGCTCCGCGTCGTCCCCTTCCTAGGCCTCGCCGTCGTCCACCGCCCTGGTGCTCTCGGCGCGGCGTGGTCAACGTGGTCAAGGAACGACTTCCATCGGACGTGGACTGTACGTGGAGAGGCTGACAGCTGGGTCCACGGCAGCCGCAAGGAAGTGCCTCCTTATTACGCGGAAAATAATTATTCCTCCACCTGACAGCGGGGACCCACCGGACGGGCCACCAGTATTTTGCGAAAAAAATCGTTTCCCCCTGACTGCTGGGACCCACCGGACGGGCCACCGTATTTCGCGAAAAAAACGTTCCCCCCGCTGTCAGCTCGGACCCACCGGAAGTGCCTCCTTATTACGCACAAAAAAATGAATACTCCCCCGGCTAGCTGGGACCCACCTTGGTGGGAGGCTGACTTGTGGGCCTACTAAGTTGACGGGGACGAAGGGCTTTGTCAACTTAGTCAATATGAACGATTCTAGCTCCAGTGACCGTACGATGTCCATCCAACGGCCGTAGTGCTTCTTCAACCTCTGGTCTTCTTGCTCCAGCCGCCCAAAGCAGCGCCGGTCGTGCCGCATGCTCCTGCCTCCCGTGGCCGGCTGTGCTGCCGCAGAGGCCTCACCGCCCCCTACTATTCCCACCGCTGGCCAGGCCCTGCGGCGACGGCAGCCTCACACCGCAGCCGAACCAGTGAACCCTCGTACTCCTCTCCGCGCGGGCTTCCACTGCCGCGTCTTCCCCGGCTCCGCGTCGTCCCCTTCCTAGGCCTCGCCGTCGTCCACCGCCGTGGTGCTCTCCGCGCGGCGTGGTCAACGTGGTCAAGGAACGACTTCCATCGGAAGAGTACTGTACGTGGAGAGGCTGACAGCTGGGTCCACGGCCACAGCCCAGTTTTTTTGTGATTTGCCAAGTAAGTCGCTTTGTCAGGCCTGTTGGGCTGCAAATCTTTCAAGACGAGGAGAGCTTTCATTCGGCTGGCCGAGAAAATGGCCCATCAGTAATGAGAAATGGGCTGTACATTTTTAAAACACATCAAACCGGCAATTAGTTTCAAATATCTTTTTTTTCATTTCAAGATTTTAAATTACATTAATTTTTATGCGTGGAGAATTTGTTGGATTTTATATTGATATACATTTATTTTTAAAATCAGTTTGAATGTGAGTCGAAATTTCGGGATTAAAAACAGTTCGGACCGCACCGAAATATGCAAAATTTCGTATAATTTTTTAACCGTGGCCACAATATGGGCTGTAATGCTAACAAAAAGAATATGGGCTCCAAAAAAACCTTAAGAATTAGCAAATGGGCTGTAAATTATTAGAAATAATGGCAGATGGGTTGTATGCTGTTTTCCACAGATTTGAGGCTTTCCTAAAAAAAGGTTGACGCACAAGCACTGACTGTTGGATGTCCATCCAACGGCCGTCGTGCTTCTTCAATCTCTGCTCTTCCTGCTCCAGCCGCTCAAACAAGCGCCGGCGGGACTGCCTGCTCCCTCCTCCCCGCGGCCGGCTGTGCTGCCGCGCAGGCCTCACCGCCCCACCGTACTCCCATCGCTGGCCTAGCCATCCCTCTACTCACCCACACCTGCTGTTATTCTCCGGCGACGGCAGACGAACCAGTAAACCCTCGTACAGTCGTACTCCCCTCCGCGTGGGAAACAACTGCCGAGTCTTCCCTGCCTCCGTGTCGTTCCCTTCCTAGGCCTCGCCGTCGTCCACCGCCCTGGTGCTCTCGGCGCGGCCTGGTCAACGTGGTCAACGACCGACATGCATCTGAAGTGGACTGTACGTGGAGAGGCCGACAGCTGGGTCCACGGCCGCACGCAAGGAAATGCCTCCTTATTACGCGCAAAATAATGATTCCTCCACCTGACATCAGGGACCCACCGAAAGGGCCTCTGTATTTCGCGAAAAAAACGTTACCGCCGCTGACAGCTCGGACCCACCAGCTATATCTTCGCACGCAAGGAAGTGCCTCCTTATTACGCACAAAAAAATGAATACTCCCCCTGCTAGCTGGGACCCACCATGGTGGGAGGCTGACTTGTGGGCCTACTAAGTTGACTGGGACGGGGGCCTTTGTCAACTTTAGTCAATATGAACGATTCTAGCTCCAGTGACCGTACGATGTCCATCCAACGGCCGTAGTGCTTCTTCAACCTCTGGTCTTCTTGCTCCAGCCGCCCAAAGCAGCGCCGGTCGTGCCGCATGCTCCTGCCTCCCGTGGCCGGCTGTGCTGCCGCGGAGGCCTCACCGCCCCCTACTATTCCCACCGCTGGCCAGGCCCTGCGGCGACGGCAGCCTCACACCGCAGCCGAACCAGTGAACCCTCGTACTCCTCTCCGCGCGGGCTTCCACTGCCGCGTCTTCCCCGGCTCCCCGTCGTCCCCTTCCTAGGCCTCGCCGTCGTCCACCGCCCTGGTGCTCTCGGCGCGGCGTGGTCAACGTGGTCAAGGAACGACTTCCATCGGACGTGGACTGTACGTGGAGAGGCTGACAGCTGGGTCCACGGCCGCAGCAAGGAAGTGCCTCCTTATTACGCGGAAAATAATGATTCCTCCACCTGACAGCTGGGACCCACCGGACGGGCCACTGTATTTCGCGAAAAAAACGTTTCCCCCTGACTGCTGGGACCCACCAGCTACATCTTCGCACGCAAGGAAGTGCGTCCGGGCAAAAAAAACGATTCGCCCCCCTGACTGCTGGGACCCACCAGCTACATCTTCGCAGGCAAGGAAGTGCCTGACAGTCGGGACCCACCTGGTCGAAGCGTACGTAGCATTGTCATTCTGGTCGCGAACGTGTACGTACATACTGGTCGATGTAGAGGCGCGCACGTGTCGTAGTAGAGGCGCGCACGTAGCATGTACACGTACGTACAGCGGCCAGTGTGCAAGAAAGAAAATACGGCCACGTACGTACATACGGGCAGGGTCTCGAACGCCTACTCGCGCATACGTACGGCCAGGGCTCGTGTACATGGCTGGGTCGGAACGGAGAAACAGCGTCGTCGTCGTGTTCATGGGGAGCCAACCGGCTGGGTCGGAACGGAATGCGTCGTCGTGTTCATCGGGAGGGCTTGGACGGAACAGCCGATGGAAACGAGGCCTGGCGTACCGCAGAACGGAGGAAACGGCCTTGTGTTCGACCGGCCACGTTTGAAACGGGATCCTGTTCATCGGGAGGGGTCTGGCGTACCGCAAAACGGAGGAAACGGACCTCCTACGGTCGAAACGGGGGTCCTGTTGATCGGGAGGGGTGTGGCGTACCGCAAAACGGAGGAAACGGACTTGTGTTGGAGCGCTACGGTCGAAACGGGGGTCCTGTTCATCGGGAGGGGTGTGGCGTACCGCAAAACGGGACTCCACGGGACACTGTTCATCTCCACCGTCGACCCCCTCCCGCCTCCACGGGCTACTGTTCATCCACCGTCGACCTCCTCCAGCCTCCACCTGCGACTGTTCATCCACGGGCTCCTGTTCATCCAGCCTCCACCACGCGCTACTCCACCGGCTACTGTTCAACCAGCCCTCTCCACGGGCTCCTGTTCAACCACCCCTCCACGGGCTACTGTTCATCCAGCCCTCCACGGGGTGGTCCTGTTCATCCTGCCCTCCACGGGGTGGTCCTGTTCATCCTGCCCTCCACGGGGTCCTGTTCATCCAGCCCCAACCGGCTCGATCGATCGGGGTCCTGTTCATCCAGAGGCAACACCACGGGGTCCTGTTCATCCACCCCCACCGGGAACTGTTCATCCAAACCCCCCCAGCAACGCTCACTGTTCATCCAGAGGCAGCATCGATCGGCTTCAGTTAGCAGCAGTAGCGAAGGAATCGCTCGATCGGGTTCAGTTAACAGCCATCGATCGATCGCTCGGGTTCAGTAACGCGTAGCCTGCAGTGCAATCGCTCGGGTTCAGTTAGAGCCCAACGCCTCGCTCGGGTTCAGTTAGAGCCAACGCCTCGCACACACGCGCGTACGTGTACGAGAGAAACGCGCATCGCTCGGCCCCCGACCTCCCACCGTAACCGTGAACTCCTCGAAATTTTCCTCGCCCTCGCTTCTACCACGGTTTTTTCCGTCATGGACGGCCCAAAGAATGTCATGCAGCTGCGTCTCCGGCCCGCCCAGGACGAAAAGCCCATTTTCTGTCATGATTTTTTGTCATAGAAGTAGGAGCCCACCACATCTATGATGATACCGGGTTTTGCCACAATTATCGTCATAGAAGTGTCATATGTATGACAGAAAAAAAATCATTCGGCCAATGTCACGGATGTGTCTTTTTTTTGTAGTGTAACTCATTAGTCACATTGCTTGCAAGGCTTATAGTGATGTGCATTACCGAGAGGGCCCAGAGGTACCTCTCCGACAATCGGAGTGACAAATCCTAATCTCGATCTATGCCAACTCAACAAACACCATCGGAGACACCTTTAGAGCATCTTTATAATCACCCAGTTACGTTGTGACGTTTGATAGCACACAAAGTGTTCCTCCGGTATTCGGGATTTGCATAATCTCATAGTCATAGGAACATGTATAAGTCATGAAGAAAGCAATAGCAACAAACTAAACGATCATCGTGCTAAGCTAACGGATGGGTCAAGTCAATCACATCATTATCTAATGATGTGATCCCGTTAATCAAATGACAACTCATGTCTATGGTTAGGAAAATTAACCATCTTTGATTGAACGAGCTAGTCAAGTAGAGGCATACTAGTGACACTCTGTTTGTCTATGTATTCACACATGTACTAAGTTTCCGGTTAATACAATTCTAGCATGAATAATAAACATTTATCATGATATAAGGAAATATAAATAACAACTTTATTATTGCCTCTAGGGCATATTTCCTTCATCTTTCCAGCGGCATACTTGGTTTGCCAAGTTGATGCCTTGATCTTCTTTTCCCTTCCGGAGTACCCATATGCATTGCACATCATACCTTGCATTCCATGCCATGTCTTGCATCATGTTGCTTGTGCATTGCACCGTGATTGATTGTTGTTCCGTTGCTTGTGTTCTTGCTTTGGGTAGAGCCGGGAGATGAGTACGTGAACGAGGAACCTGTTGAGTACGCTAACGAGGAGCAAGCTTTCGACAACTCTGAGAACTCTGCAGGCAAGATGACCTTTACCCTCGATATCACTTCTATCTTTGCTTGCTAGTTGTTCGTTCTATCGCTATGTCGCGCTACCTACCACTTGTTTATCATGCCTCCCATATTGCCATGTCAAGCCTCTAACCCTCCTTCCTAGCAAACCGTTGTTTGGCTATGTTACCGCTTTTGCTCAGCCCCTTTTATAGCGTTGCTAGTTGCAGGTGTCTTGCAGGTTGTTCCATGTTGGAACAGGAATATGTTGGGATATCACAATATCTCTTATTTTACTTAATGCATCTATATACTTGGCAAAGGGTGGAAGGCTTGACCTTTTGCTCGGTGTTTTGTTCCACTCTTGCCGCCCTAGTTTCCGTCATACCGGTGTTATGTTCCTTGATTTTGCGCTCCTTACGCGGTTGGGGTTATGGGACCCCCTTGACAGTTCGCTTTGAATAAAACTCCTCCAGCAAGGCCCAACCTTGGTTTTAACATTTGCCTAACAACAACCCAAACTTTTCCCTAGGGAGTTGCAAACCCGAGGATCATCTTTATTTAACCCCCCCGGGCCAGTGTTCCTTTGAGTGCTGGTCAACCTGGGCGATGTCCGGCGCCCCTGGGCAACCAGGGTCTCAGCCAACCCGACGTCTCGCCCATCCGGTGTGCCCTGAGAACGAGATATGTGCAGCTCCTATCGGGATTTGTCGGCACATTCGGGCGGTCGTGCTGGTCTTGTTTTACCATTGTCGAGATGTCTTGTAACCGGGATTCCGAGTCTAATCGGGTTATTCCGGGAGAAGGAATATCCTTCGTTGATCGTGAGAGTTTGTGATGGGCTAAGTTGGGACACCCCTGCAGGGTATAAACTTTCGAGAGTCGTGCCCGCGGTTATGTGGCAGATAGGAATTTGTTAATATCCGGTTGTAGAGAACTTGACACTTGACTTAATTAAAATGCATCAACCGTGTGTGTAGCCGTGATGGTCTCTTTTCGGCGGAGTCCGGGAAGTGAACACGGTTTGGGTTATGTTTGAACGTAAGTAGTTCAGGATCACTTCTTGATCACTTCTATTTTACGACCGTTGTGTAGTTTCTCACCTTACTCTTGTACTCGTATGTTAGCCGCCATATTTGCTTAGCGCTTGCTGCAACTTCACCTCATAACCACATCCTACCCATAAGCTTAAATAGTCTTGATCTCGCGGGTTTTGAGATTGCTGAGTCCTCGTGACTCACGGATACTACCAAAACAGTTGCAGGTGCCGAGGATACCAGTACAGGTGATGCCACCGAACTCAAGCGGGAGTTCGACGAGGACCTTGGCCGTTACTATGTTTCGTTTCCGGATGATCAGTAGTGGTGCCCAGTTGGGACGATCGGGATTTAACATTTGGGGTTATCTTCTTTTTATTTGGATTTGTCCGTAGTCGGACTATGTGTGTACTCTGATTGATGTATGAATTATTTGATCATTGTGTGACGTGGCGATTGTAAGCCAACTATTTATTCCATCCTTGTTCTTGTACATGGGATTGTGTGAAGATGACCCTTCTTGTGACAAAACCAAAATGCGGTTATGCCTCTAAGTCGTGCCTCGATAGGTGGGAGATATAGCCGCATCTTGGGCGTTACAGTGTTGGATGGCAAAACATGTTAGAACCGCGTGGCCGGATGGATGCGGGCGGTTTAAGGGTTTGCATTGGAGATGCCCTTAGATTGCACTCTAGCCTTGCTACACTCGGTGCCTTGACAGAGACGTAGATGTCACCATCCCTGACTGGGTCCTTTCTAACTTGGGCAAGGGAGAAAGGGCCTCCCACAAGAGGTTGAAGATTGAAGCAAATTGAAGCCTTTTGCTTGTTTGAGCCACTGCTCCGGTAGTAATGGTCGATGTGGCAAACAATGAAGGACGAAGCACATCAAACCTAGCAATCGCTTGCCTCAACACCATAGATTGAGGACAAGCGGCCGCAAATCTCAGGGCACATCTTTGTCATGGCAGCGCACCCCCCTCACTCACACACGCGCGCGCGCATGCACACACACACACACAGAGAGAGAGAGAGAGAGAGAGAGAGAGTCTATCGTGCAACCGAGCTTACTGGGGAACCTCTTATTGGACCCGGCGCCTTCCACCAATGAAGGCCACCATAGGAGAGAGCCAACATCCGACGAACGCTACTCAAATACACCGGAATGGAGCAAAGACAAGGCATGACGCGATTCGTCTTCAAGGCAAGACACCCAAACCTAGTTGTACACCTAATAGTAGACCTACATGGGAACGGATACATGGTTACCTTTCTCATGCTCGCTCATGGTGGCTTCACCGCTAAAGAAGGGAAAAGGAGCCGGGCTAGGGGCGGCGACTCTCAAGGAAGAAGGTGAGGGGGAATAAAAGTAAGAGGACAAATGAACTTCTCGTTGTAAGCATATAATAGTGAGTTTTTCAAAAAAAAAGTTTCCTAAGAATGACTAAATTAGTGGTTTTAGTATTACCCAAAAAGAAGAAAGGAAATGAAACATAAACTAAAACAAAAATCAAAATAATTAAGTTTTCTGAAAAAGAACGAATTAGTGGATGTGGTATCACCCTTTAAGAACAAAAAAACGAAATAAAAACTAAAAGAAAATCAAAATAATGAAGTTCTCTAATAAAGAACAAATTGTCGGCATTGGTTTTACCCTTTAAGAAGAAAAAAAATCTAAAACAAACATTGACAAAATCTGCACACAATATACACAAAAATTACACTTTTTTAGAATATAAAAGAATAATCATATAAAAATCAAACACAAACAATGACAATATTTGCACACAATATACACAAAAAATACGCTTTTTTAGAATATGCAAGAATAAAAATAATAGTGCATTTTTTGAAAAAACATATATACATAAAAGTAAGGAATTAATGGCATTACTATTATTACCCTTATAAAAAAGAAAAGAAAAAATAAAACAAATAAAATAATGAAGTTTTCTAAGAATGAAGGAATTAGTGGCTTTGGTATTCCTCAAAATGAAATAAAAAATAATACTCCCTCCGTTTTTATTTGCTTTGCATATTAGATTTGACTAAAGTCAAACTTCGTAAAGTTTGACCAAGTTCATAGAATATAAACATTTACCATAACAAATTTATGTGATGTGAAAGTACATTCAATAATGAATCTAATGGTATTGATATGTTATTGTATATATTAATATTTTTGTCTATTTTTTTGGTCAAAGTTTACAAAGCTTAACTTTGACCAAAACTAATACGCAGAGTAAATAAAAACGGAGGGAGCACAAAAATATTAAACAAACAATGATAAAATTTGCACAAAATATACACAAAAATTGTGCTTTAAAAAATATTCAAGAATAATCATATAATAGGGAATTTTTGAAAAACGTATTCATAAGAAGGAATGAATTAGTGCCATTGGTATTACTTTTTTAAGAAATATAAACTGGGATAAAAACTATAAAAAATCAAATTAATGAAGTATCCTACGAAAGAGTGAATATAGACATTGGTATTTACCCGTTAAGAATAAAGAAAAGTAAAATAAAAATTATAACACACAATCAAAAAATATTACACACAGTATGCACAAAAAATGTACTTTTTATAAGATGCAAGAGTCTGCATATAATTGTGGAATTATGGCAAAAAAGAAGTTTCCTTAGAACCATGTCCAGTCCACCCGCGCCGCCGGGGAGCTCCCAGTCGGCGCGGGTGCCTCTGGTGTTACCCTTAGAGAAGAAAGAAAAGAAAATAAATATAAAACAAATTAAAATAATAATTTTTACAAGAAATAATTAATTAGTGGCATTGATATGACCATTAAAGAAGAAAGCAAATGTTTGTTTTAACTTACGACAACTTTGAACTAAAATTGCACCTATGCAAAAAATAATCGTATAAAAGTGTCATTTTGGCACATATTATACAGTATTTATGTACATACATTTAAACTCGCAAACAACCGAATAATACCCAAAAAATAAAATTTAAAAATAAAAAGTGAAAGCGCATAAAAACTAGGGTGAAAATAGTTTTCTTTAAGATAGAAAACAAAAGAAGATAGGGAGTGGCTGGGTCGTGAGATGGGTAATGGGATTTAGCCTGTTAAGGACTTACTGGGCCAAAACTGAGGTCAGTCGAATTCGCAGACTAGAAATACCGGTTACTCAAAAAAAAAAACCGAAGAACAAAAATAGATGCACAGATCTTGAAGCAGCAATCAACTGTCTGGAAAATCGACTGGCCCAAACTCAATTTTCAGCCATCTTATATACACATAGCTAAAGTGAAAAAGTGCACGCAAAAGTGGTATCTGCAAAGCATCAAACAGAAGAGCCGCAGATTGATAACACGATCTCGCGCGGACACAAAACGATCCCGTACAGCTATATACTAAAGTGGCACATGAACGGTGGCATGCAGCCACAGATCGCTTTTCCTCCTCGCTGTGATCCCGAGCGCCTCCGCCATGTCCAGTCCACCCGCGCCGCCGGGGAGCTCCCAGTCGAAGTGGAAGAGGAGGCTCGCCAACGCGAGCTCCATGACGGCGAGCCCGAACGTTATCCCTGGGCACATCCTCCGGCCTGCGCCGAACGGCACGAGCTCGAAGTCCGCCCCCCGAAAGTCTGCCGCCGCCGGCCTCTTCGAACCTCTCCGGCCTGAACTCCTCGGCGTCGACGCCCCAGCTCGCCGTGTCCCGCCCGATCGCCCACGCGTTGACGAGCACCATGGCGCCCTTGGGAACGTCGTGGCCGAGCATGCTCTGGGGCTCCGTGCACTCCCGCGGGAGGAGCAGCGGCACCGCCGGATGCAGCCGGAGCGTCTCCTTGATTACGAGATGCAGGTAGCGTAGCTCCGGCAGGACCTCCTCCCGGACGCGGCTCTCCCCCGGGAGGGCGCCCCGCACCTCCGCCTGGGCCCTCCGGAGCGCCGCCGGGCTCCGCATGAGCTCCGCCATGGCCCATTGGAGCGTCGTCGCCGAGGTCTCGCTCCCTGCTCCGAATAGATCCGTGATCACCGCACGGATGGTTCCAATGTCGAGAGGTGCGCGGAGGCCACCGTCCGCCTGGATCCGCAGTAGCACGTCGAGGAGGTCTCTGTCATCGTCGCCAGCGCCGGCCGTCCTCTTGCGCTCCCGGTGCTCGGCGATGATGCCGTCCATGAGCCGAGACATCTCACGGCTGTGCGCCTCCGCGCGGCGTGCCGCCCCGCTGAACGCGCGCGCGAGACGTGACGACGGGAACAGGTCGGCGAGGCTGAACCCAGCGGCCACCTTGACGCCCTCGTCCAGGCGATCCAGGAACTCGTCGCGGAGGTCCCCGATCCTATCGCCCACCACGGCGCGCACCACCGCGTCGGTGACGTAGGTTGCGAGGAGCGTGCTGACGTTCACGGGCTCCGACGCCGACGCCGCCAGCGACGCAACGACGGAGGCGACGAGGCTCGCGGCCTCGGCCTCGCGTGACCCCCGGAGGGACCGGACCCGGCGCGCGCCGAGCAGCTCGGTGACGCAGAGCTTCCGGATCTCGCGCCAGTGCGCGCCGTGCGGCGCGAACGCCACGCCGAGGCCGTCCCTGGTGAGCGCGCGGATGGTGGCGGTGCGCGGCCGCGTGGCGAAGGCGGCGTCGTGGGTCTTCATGACCTCCCGCGCCGCGCCGGCCGACGAGGCGACGACGACCCGGAGCTCGCCGAGGCGGAGCAGCATGAGCGGCGCGTCGAGCCGGTGGGCGAGGTCGCGCATGGCGCGGTGCGGGAGCGCGCCGACGAG
Source organism: Triticum aestivum (assembly GCF_018294505.1). Classification (NCBI taxonomy): domain Eukaryota; kingdom Viridiplantae; phylum Streptophyta; class Magnoliopsida; order Poales; family Poaceae; genus Triticum; species Triticum aestivum. The sequence goes on from NC_057811.1 coordinate 118,978,603, forward strand.
GTGGTGCAGGCTGCCGATGACCGGCAGCTGCCATGGCCCCGGTGGAGGGTTCTCCCCGCCGTGCTTGCGCGGACGGAGCTTGACGAGGAGGAGGAGAGGGAGTACTAAGATAATGGCCAGGACGAGGTAATGGTGATAGTGGTGATGCGCCTCTTGGTTCGCCATGGCTGGGTAGGGAGTGCGTCGAGTTTCCTTCTTTGCGCCTGAAGCTCTCTACCTTGTGTGTAGGTAGGAGTACTAGGTAGCGGTAGCTGGACACTACGCCAGTTGACCAGCTAATGAAGTGCTTAACTAAGTGGAGCATGTGAATGGCGAGTGATTATTTTTAAGAACACGCGGCAACTTTCCAAGTCAACGACTATAGCTGGCATATACCGCGATTTGCAACTTGTAACCATCTTGACAGACACATATAGAGATGTTTGTGATTTTATAGTTTTCCTTTATTTGGATGAGTTTTTCTACAAATTTTTGTGGTTTAACTTTTCTTATTGACATTACACTACAATTACTCCATATTTATGGGGCTGATTTGTTTCTCACAAATAACATGCCCAGTTGTATGACAAATGGTTCTTTCTTATAGTCCTCCATTCCTAAGTTGAACCATCAAAACGTCATATATTTAGCAATAAAGGGAGTAAACGTTAATACATAGCTAATGTACGTTCGGCCCCTTTAAGCAAAAGGTGACGTTCATGGAAGTCAGTAGCGTGTGGACACACCACTAGCCTTCCTCCCCCCTCCTCAACATCTTCTTTACTTCCACAAAAAGAATTTGCCATACTATATTAGAGTGAAATGCCATGTTATGGCAATGTTATCAACAGGAGGAAAAAATATCATGGCATTTGAGGGATTGACATGGTGCAACATAGAAGAATTGACATGCTATAGATGTTAGAACATGGTAAATGTTGCATCAGAGAGAATTGCTGCACTATACGATAGGAAAATGCGTACATAGCTAAGAATTGGCATGCTCACAAAATAGGATTACCATGCTACAACAAATAGAATTGTCATCCAACGGTAAAGAAAGTTGCCACACATATTTCATGAATAGCCACGTCACATGAGACGGAACTGCCATGCTACACACGGTAATTGTGTTACATGAGACGGAACTGCTATGCTACACACAGTAATTGTCATGCTCTATATAAAGAATGTCACCTGTTCAAGATTTGCATCGTTCGCTCAGGGGTGGATGAAGCGAACGATGCTCCATGGGGATTCCCACATTGGTCAAGCGCTGAGTTTCGTGTGCGGGGTCGGACACGCCACAAAGCATTCGCTGCAAATACCGTTTTCGGAGAACGTTCACTCACTATCCTTTTATAGCCATACCCCTCTACAGACCTACTGCATGCCCCATCTTTGCGTAAGTTAATTGAATAAATGGGGAAGCAATGCTACAAGGACGATACTCTTTGGACAACTTTTCCATGACGATTCACCACGGCCTTTCATCACGTTCGGTGCATGGAGCTGAACCTTTGGATCATCAATCGTTCAAAGGATTGACAAGATGAACGTCGTGTGGAAAGTAGTTCCGTAAATGGGGGACAGGGGTCTCCTTCCCGCACCCCTCTCTAAATTCTGAAATGAATCACAAGTTGGACTTTGTGTTGGGGAACGTAGTATTTCAAAAAAATTGCTTAGGATCACGCAAAATCTATCTAGGAGAAGCATAGCAACGAGCAGGGAGAGTGCGTCTACATACCCTCATAGACCGAAAGCAGAAGTGTTTAGTAACGCGGTTGATGTAGTCAAACGTCTTCGCGATCCAACCGATCCAAGTACCGAACGCACGGCACCTCCGTGATCTGCACACATTCAGCTCGGTGACGTCCCTCGAACTCTTGATCCAGTTGAGGCCGAGGGAGAGTTTCGTCAGCACGATGGCGTGGTGACGGTGATGATAAAGTTACCGGCGCAGGGCTTCGCCTAAGCACTACGATGATATGACTGAGGTGTTGAACTGTGGAGGGGGAGCACCGCACACGGCTAAGAGATTGTCTGTTGTGCCTTTGGGGTGCCCCCCTGCCCCCGTATATAAAGGAGGGGAGGAGGAGGCCGTCCAACAAGGGGCACGCCGGGGAGAGGGGAATCCTACTAGGACTCCAGTCCTAGTGGGATTCGGCCCCACCCTTTTTTCCTTCTACCGGAGGGGGAAAAGGGAAAGGGGAGGGAGTAGGAGAAGGAAAGGGGGGTGGCGCCCCTTCCCAAGTCCAATTCGGCCTCCTCCCTTGTGGGGGGCGCACCAGCCCTTTGTGGGCTGGTTAGCCTCCCTCCTATGGCCCATAAGGCCCATATCTTTCCCCGGGGGGTTCCGGTAACCTCCCGGTACTCCGGAAAAATGCCCGAATCACTCGGAACCATTCCGATGTCCGAATGCAACCTTTCAATATATGAATCTTTACCTCTCGACCATTTCGAGACTCCTCTTCATGTCTGTGATCTCATCCGGGACTCCGAACAAACTTCGGTACATCAAATCACATAACTCATAATACAAATCATCATCGAACGTTAAGCGTGCGGACCCTACGGGTTTGAGAACTATGTAGACATGACCGAGACACATCTTCGCTCAATAACCAATAGCGGAACCTGGATGCTCATATTGGCTCCTACATATTCTACGAAGATCTTTATCGGTCAAACCGCATAACAACATGCGTTGTTCCCTTTGTCATCGGTATGTTACTTGCCCGAGATTCGATCATCGGTATCATCATACCTAGTTCAATCTCGTTACCGGCAAGTCTCTTTACTCGTTCCGTAATGCATCATCCCGCAACTAACTCATTAGTCACATTGCTTGCAAGGCTTATAGTGATGATCATTACCGAGAGGGCCCAGAGATACCTCTCCGATACTCGGAGTGACAAATCCTAATCTCGATCTATGCCAACTCAACAAACACCATCGGAGACACCTGTAGAGCATCTTTATAATCACCCAGTTACGTTGTGACGTTTGATAGCACACTAAGTGTTCCTCCGGTATTCGGGAGTTGCATAATCTCATAGTCAGAGGAACATGTATAAGTCATGAAGAAAGCAATAGCAATAAACTAAACGATCATAGTGCTAAGCTAACGGATGGGTCTTGTCCATCACATCATTCTCTAATGATGTGATCCCGTTCATCAAATGACAACACATGTCTATGGCTAGGAGACTTAACCATCTTTGATTAACGAGCTAGTCAAGTAGAGGCATACTAGGGACACTATGTTTTGTCTATGTATTCACACATGTATTAAGTTTCCGGTTAATACAATTCTAGCATGAATAATAAGCATTTATCATGATATAAGGAAATATAAATAACAACTTTATTATTGCCTCTAGGGCATATTTCCTTCAGTCTCCCACTTGCACTAGAGTCAATAATCTAGTTCACATCGCCATGTGATTTAACACCAATAGTTCACATCGTCATGTGATTTAACACTCTATAGTTCACATCGCCATGTGACCAATACCCAAAGGATTTACTAGAGTCAATAATCTAGTTCACATCGCCATGTGATTAACACTCAAAGAGTACTAAGGTGTGATCATGTTTTGCTTGTGAGAGAGGTTTAGTCAACAGGTCTGCCACTTTCAGATCCGTATGTATTTTGCAAATTTCTATGTCTACAATGATCTGCATGGAGCTACTCTATCTAATTGCTCCCACTTTCAATATGTATCCAGATTGAGACCTAGAGTCATCTGGATCAGTGTCAAAGCTTGCATCGACGTAACCCTTTACGACGAACCTTTTTGTCACTTCCATAACCGAGAAACATGTCCTTATTCCACTTAGGATAATTTTGACCGTTGTCCAGTGATCCACTCCTGGATCACTATTGTACCCTCTTGCCAAACTCATGGTGAGGTACACAATAGGTTTGGTACACAGCATAGCATACTTTATAGAACCTATGGTTGAGGCATAGGGAATGACTTTCATTCTCTCTCTATCTTCTGCCGTGGTCGGGCTTTGAGTCTTACTCAACTTCACACCTTGCAACACAGGAAAGAACTCTTTCTTTGACTGTTCCATTTTGAACTACTTCAAAAATTTGTCAAGGTATGTACTCATTGAAAATATTTATCAAGCGTATTGATCTATCTCTATAGATCTTGATGCTTAATATGTAAGCAGGTTCACCGAGGTCTTTCTTTGAAAAACTCCTTTCAAACACTCCTTTATGCTTTCCAGAAAATTCTACATCATTTCCGATCGATAATATGTCATTCACATATACTTATCAGAAAGGATGTAGTGCTCCCACTCACTTTCTTGTAAATACAGGCTTCACCGCAAGTCTGTATAAAACTATATGCTTTGATCAACTCATCAAAGCGTATATTCCAACTCCGAGATGCTTGCACCAGTCCATAGATGGATCGCTGGAGCTTTGCACACTTTGTTAGGACCTTTAGGATCGACAAAACCTTCTGGTTGCATCATATACAACTCTTCTTTAAGAAATCCATTAAGGAATGCAGGTTTGACATCCATTTGCCAAATTTCATAAAATGCGGCAATTGCTAACATGATTCGGACAGACTTTTAAGCATCGATACAAGTGAGAAAATCTCATCGTAGTCAACACCTTAAACTTGTCAAAAACCTTTTTCGACAATTCGAGCTTTGTAGATAGTATCACTACTATCAGCGTCCGTCTTCCTCTTGAAGATCCATTTATTCTTAATGGCTTGCCGCTCATCGGGCAAGTCCACCAAAGTCCACACTTTGTTCTCATATATGGATCCTATCTCAGATTTCATGGCCTCAAGCCATTTTGCGGAATCTGGGCTCGTCATCGCTTCCTCATAGTTCGTAGGTTCGTCATGGTCTAGTAACATGACTTCCAGAACAGGATTACCATACCACTCTGGTGCGGACCGTACTCTGGTTGACCTACGAGGTTCGGTAGTAACTTGATCTGAAGTTTCATGATTATCATCATTAGCTTCCTCACTAATTGGTGTAGGAATCACTGGAACTGATTTCTGTGTTGAACTACTTTCCAATTCGGGAGAAGGTACAATTACTTCTTCAAGTTCTACTTTCCTCCCACTCACTTCTTTCGAGAGAAACTCCTTCTCTAGAAAGTATCCATTTTTAGCAACGAATATCTTGCCTTCGGATCTGTGATAGAAGGTGTACCCAACAGGTTTCCTTTGGGTATCCGATGAAGACACATTTCTCCGATTTGGGCTCGAGCTTATCAGGTTGAAACTTTTTCACATAAGCATCGCCGCCCCAAACTTTAAGAAACGACAGCTTAGGTTTCTTGCCAAACCACAGTTCATATGGTGTTGTCTCAACGGATTTAGATGGTGCCCTATTAACGTGAATGCAGTTGTCTCTAATGCATAACCCCAAAACGATAGTGGTAAATCGGTAAGAGACATCATATATCGCACCATATCTAATAAAGTACGGTTACGACATTCGGACACACCATTTCGCTGGGGTGTTCCAGGTGGCGTGAGTTGCGAAACTATTCCACATTGTTTCAAATGAATACCAAACTCATAACTCAAATATTCACCTCCACGATCAGATCGTAGAAACTTTATTTTCTTGTTACGATGATTTTCCACTTCACTCTGAAATTCTTTGAACTTTTCAAATGTTTCAGACTTATGTTTCATCAAGTAGATATACCCATATCTGCTCAAATCATCTGTGAAGGTCAGAAAATAACGATACCCGCCGCGAGCCTCAACACTCATCGGACCGCATACATCAGTATGTATTATTTCCAATAAGTCAGTTGCTTGCTCCATTGTTCCAGAGAACGGAGTCTTAGTCATCTTGCCCATGAGGCATGGTTCGCAAGCATCAAGTGATTCATAATCAAGTGATTCCGAAAGCCCATCAGCATGGAGTTTCTTCATGTGCTTTACACCAATATGACCTAAACGGCAGTGCCACAAATAAGTTGCACTATCATTATTAATTTTGCATCTTTTGGCTTCAATATTTATGAATATGTGTATCACTACGATCGAGATTCAATAAACCATTTATATTGAGTGTATGACCATAGAAGGTTTTATTCATGTAAATAGAACAACAATTATTCTTTGACTTAAATGGATAACCATATTGCAATAAACATGATCCAATCATATTCATGCTCAACGCAAACACCAAATAACATTTATTTTAGGTTCAACACTAATCCCGAAGGTAAAGGGAGTGTGCGATGGTGATCTTATAAACCTTGGAATCACTTCCAACACACATCATCACCTCGCCCTTAACTAGTTTCTTTTTATTTTGCAACTCGCGTTTCGAGTTACTACTCTTAGCAACTGAACCAGTATCAAATACCGAGGGGTTGCTATAAACACTAGTAAAGTACACATCAATAACATGTATATCCAATATACCTTTCTTCACTTTGCCATCCTTCTTATCCGCCAAGTATCTAGGGCAGTTCCACTTCTAGTGACCATTTCCTTTGCAGTAGAAGCACTCAGTTTCAGGCTTGGGTCTAGCTTTGGGCTTCTTCATGGGAGTGGCAACTTGCTTGCCATTCTTTCTTGAAGTTCCCTTTCTTTCCTTTTACTTGAAACTAGCAGTCTTGTCAACCATCAACACTTGATGCTTTTTTCTTGATTTCTACCTTCGCCGATTTCAGCATTGCGAAGAGCTTGGGAACCGTTTCCGTTATCCCTTGCATATTATAGTTCACCACGGAGTTCTAGTAACTTGGTGATAGTGACTAGAGAACTCTGTCAATCACTATCTTATCTGGAATATTAACTCCCACTTGATTCAAGCGATTGTAGTACTCAGACATTCTGAGCACATGCTCACTAGTTGAGCTATTCTCCTCCATCTTGTAGGCTAAGTACTTTGTCATAGGTCTCATACCTCTCGACTCGGGCATGAGTCTGAAATACCAATTCCAGCTCTTGGAACATCTCATATACTCCGTGGTGTTTCAAAACATTTTTGAAATCCCGGTTCTAAGCCGTAAATCATGGTGCACTAAACTATCAAGTAGTCATCATACCGAGCTTTGTCAAACATTCATAACATCTGTATCTGCTCCTGCAATAGGTCTGTCACCTAGCGGTGCATCAAGGACATAATTCTTCTGTGCAGCAATGAGGATAATCCTCTGATCACGGACCAAGTCCGCATCATTGCTACTATCATCTTTCAACTTACTTTCTAGGAACATATCAAAAATAAACAGGGAGCTACATCGCGAGCTATTGATCTACAACATAGTTATGCAAATACTATCAGGACTAAGTTCATGATAAATTAAAGTTCAATTTAATCATATTACTTAAGAATTCCCACTTAGTTAGACATCCCTCTAGTCATCTAAATGATCACATGATCCATATCAACTAAACCATGTCCGATCATCACGTGAGATGGAGTAGTTTTCAATGGTGAACATCACTATGTTGATCATATCTACTATATGATTCACGCTCGACCTTTCGGTCTCAGTGTTCCGAGGTCATATCTGCATATGCTAGGCTCGTCAAGTTTAACCCGAGTATTCTGCGTGTGCAAAACTGGCTTGCACCCGTTGTATGTGAACGTAGAGAGCTTATCACACCCGATCATCACGTGGTGTCTCAGCACGAAGAACTGTCGGAACGGTGCATACTCAGGGAGAACACTTATACCTTGAAATTTTAGTGAGAGATCATCTTATAATGCTACCGCCGTACTAAGAAAAATAAGATGCATAAAAGATAAACATCACATGCAATCAAAATAAGTGATATGATATGGCCATCATCATCTTGTGCCTTTGATCTCCATCTCCAAAGCACCGTCATGATCACCATCCTCGCCGACTTGACACCTTGATCTCCATCGAAGCATCGTCGTCGTCTCGCCAACTATTGCTTCTATGACTATCGCTACCGTTTAGTGATAAAGTAAAGCAATTACATGGCGATTGCATTTCATACAATAAAGCGACAACCATATGGCTCCTTCCAGTTGCCGATAACTGTTACAAAACATGATCATCTCATACAACAAATTATATATTATCACGTATTGACCATATCACATCACAGCAAGCCCTGCAAAAACAAGTTAGATGTCCTCTACTTTGTTGTTGCAAGTTTTACGTGGCTGCTACGGGCTTAGCAAGAACCTTTCTTACCTACGCATCAAAAGCACAACGATTTCTTATCAAGTGTGCTATTTTAACCTTCAACAAGGACTGGGCGTAGTCACACTTGATTCAACTAATGTTGGAGAAACAGACACCCACTAGCCACCTGTGTGCGAAGCACGGCGGTAGAACCAGTCTCATGAACGCGGTCATGTAATGTCGGTCTGGGCCGCTTCATCCAACAATACCGCCGAATCAAAGTATGACATGCTGGTAAGCAGTATGACTATTATCGCCCACAACTCTTTGTGTTCTACTCGTGCATATAACATCTACGCATAGACCTGGCTCGGATGCCACTGTTGGGGAACGTAGTATTTCAAAAAAATTGCCTACGATCATGCAAGATCTATCTAGGAGAAGCATAGCAACGAGCGGGGAGAGTGTGTCTACATACCCTCGTAGACCGAAAGGGGAAGCATTTAGTAACGCGGTTGATGTAGTCGAACGTCTTCGCGATCCAACCGATCCAAGTACCGAACACACGGCACCTCCGCGATCTGCACACGTTCAGCTCTGTGACGTCCCTCGAACTCTTGATCCAGTTGAGGCCGAGGGAGAGTTTCGTTAGCATGACGGCGTGGTGACGGTGATGATGAAGTTACCGGCGCAGGGCTTCACCTAAGCACTACGATGATATGACCGAGGTGTTGAACTGTGGAGGGGGCACCGCACACGGCTAAGAGATTGTCTGTTGTGCCTTTGGCGTGCCCCCTGCCCCCGTATATAAAGGAGGGGAGGAGGAGGCCGGCCAACAAGGGGCGCGCCGGGGAGAGGGGAATCCTACTAGGACTCCAGTCCTAGTAGGATTCGGCCCCACCCTTTTTTCCTTCTACCGGAGGGGGAAAAGGGGAAGGAAAGGGAGTAGGAGAAGGAAAGGGGGTGGCGCCCCCTTCCCAAGTCCAATTCGGCCTCCTCCCTTGTGGGGGGCGCACCAGCCCCTTGTGGGCTGGTTAGCCTCCCTCCTATGGCCCATCAAGCCCATATCTTTCCCCGGGGGTGATAATCCCCAATGCAGGGAATCATCGTAGCAATTCCCAAAGGTGGAAGTGATAAGTATGGAGAGTCGAACCCACAAGGAGCTAAAGGTAAGATCAATATTCTCTCAAGTCCTATCTGCCACTGATACAACTCTACGTACACCGAATGTTTGCTTCCAACTAGAAACGAGAAATAAAACTATGTTGTGGGTATGAAGAGGATAACTTTGCATGATATCGGAGAGCTAAACCATAAAAATAGGTGTTGTTATCATAAAGTTAGAATATATTACTAAATATTATAAATAGCGAGTGTGGAATAATGATGGGTCGGTGTGCGGAATTATCCTAGGCAATTGTTAACAAGACCGGTAGTCGTCATTGCAATTTCATATGAGGGAGAGGCATAAGCTAACATACTTTCTCTTCTTGGATCATATGCACTTATGATTGGAACTCTAGCAAGCATCCGCAACTACTAAAGATCATTAAGGTAAAACCCAACCATAGCATTAACATATCAAGTCCCCTTTATCCCATACGCCACAACCCCCTTACTCGGGTTTATGCTTCTATCACTCAAGCAACCCACTATAAGCGAATCATGAACGTATTGCAACACCCTACAGCGGAAATCCCTCACGCTTGCGCGACACGGAGGGAACCATAGGACAGCACCAAAATAAAACATACAACTCATACCAATCTAGATCATCAATCAACCCAAAGACAACGGATATCTACTCAAAACATCATAGGATGGCAACACATCATTGGATCATAATATGTGGCATAAAGCACCATGTTCAAGTAGGGATTACAACGGGGTGCGGGAGAGTGGACCGCGTAAAATAGATGATGATGGTGATGATGATGGTGATGGTGATGAAGACGATCACTACGGCGATGATTCCCCTCCCGATGGCACTCCGGCACCACCGAGAGAGAGGAGGAGAGGTTCTCCCCCTTGTGCTTCCTCCTCCATGGCCTCCCCCATGGATGGGGAGAGGTTCTCCCTCTGGTCCTTGGCCTTCATGGCGATGATGGCCCCTCCGGGATCCTGCTCCATGGCCTCCGATGATGATGGCCCCCTCCGGCCGGGTGCCAGAGAGGGCCTAGATTGATTTCTCGTGGCTACACAGGCTTGCGGCAGCGGAACTTCTGATCTAGGTTATTTTCTGAAGGTTTCTATATTTATAGGAGAAGATGGCGTCGAAAACAAGTCAGGGGGGTCCCCGAGGCGGCCACGATATAGGGGGGCGCGCCCCCACCCTCGTGGGGCCCACGGGACTCCCCTCCGGTAGATTTTTGTTCCAGTACTTTTTATATTTTCCAGTAAAATTCTCCGTTGATTTTCATCGCATTCCGAGAACTTTTATTTCTGCACAAAAACAACACCACGGTAGTTCTGCTGAAAACAGTGTCAGTCCGGGTTAGTTCTAATCAAATCATACCAAAATCATATAAAACTATTGTAATCATGGCATGAATACTTCATAAATTATAGGTACGTTGGAGACGTATCAACATCCCCAAGCTTAATTCCTGCTCGTCCTCAAGTAGGTAAGTGATAAAAGAAATAATTTATGAAGTGTGAATGCTAGCAGGTGCACAAGTTTGATCAATGATAATTTCAATCACCTTTTCTAGCATCATTATATGTCATAACAGTAGCTCATCTCATAAAACTTTTCATGATCAAGTAACAAGCTATTCACATGTTAAAGTATAGATCATAAACTTTCTTGAAAACTAACAAACAGTGCTCTTAGTCATCAAACAATTGCAATTCATCTTATTTCGGGAAGGGTCTACGTAAGAGCTTTGATTCAGCAAACTCCACATAACTATCATTTAATCTTTCACAATTGCTAACACTCACGTGATATTTATGGGTTCAAAGTTTTAATCGGACACAGAGAAAGATAGGGGCTTATAGTTTCGCTTCCCAACCTTTTACCTCAAGGGTAATGTCAACAATAATACTTTATGAAAACCTACATCCAAGTGGATATATATATATATATCCGGATCGCTCCAACACAAAGTGCTTGCCAAAGGAAAAAGTGTAAAAAGGAAAGGTGATGATCACCATGACTCTTGTATAAGGGTAGAAGATAAAAGTAAAAGATAGGCCCTTCGCAGAGGGAAGCAGAGGTTGTCATGCGCTTTTATGGTTGGATGCACAAAATCTTAATGCAAAAAAACGTCACTTTATATTGCCTCTTGTGATAAAGACCTTTATTATGCAGTCCGTCGCTTTTATTTCTTCCCTATCACAAGTTCGTATAATGCTTATTTTCTTCGCACTAATAGATCATACACATTTAGAGAGCAATTTTTATTGCATGCACCAATGACAACTTACTTGAAGGATCTTACTCAATCCATAGGTAGGTATGGTGGACTCTCATGGCAATACTGGGTTAAGGAATGTTTGGAAGCACAAGTAGTATCTCTACTTGGTGCAAAGAATTTGGCTAGCATGAGAGGGAAAGTCAAGCTCAACATGTTGGATGATCCAAGACAATATAACGTTTCGATATAGGAAAACATAACCCATTAACTTGTCTTCCTTGTCCAACATCAGCTTTTTAGCATGTCATATTTTAATGAGTGCTCAGAATTACAAAAGATGTCCAGGATAGTATATTTATATGTGAAATCTCTCTTCCTTCAATATTCTTTCATGAATTGTTCAAGTGACCAATTCTGCGTTTGCTAACTTTCAATAAGTTTACTACCTATACTTATTATGTGTGAAGTCATTACTCCCCATGTTTTAAGCATATGAAACGTATATAAATTCAGATTAATGATATTCAATTCATTCAACCATTTACTCATAGGATATATGTGAAGCACGTGAGTAAACGACAAACTACTCCAAAAAGATATAAGTGAAGAACACTGAGTAGTCAAATAATTAACTAGCCATGGGAGGATTCTTTTTCATTCAATATTTCAGATCCAATGATTTTATTCAAACAGCAAGTAAAATTGAAAATATGCTCCAAGCAAAACACATATCATGTGACGAATAAAAATATAGCTCCGAGTAAGGTATACCGATAGTTTTGAAGACGAAAGAGGGGATGCCTTCCGTGGCATCCCCAAGCTTAGGCGCTTGAGTCTTTCTTATATATTACCTTGGGGTGCCTTGGGCATCCCCAAGCTTAGGGTCTTTCCACTCCTTATCCTCCTCATATCGATATCTCAACCAAAGCTTGAAAACTTCAATCACACAAAACTTAACGGAACTTTGTGAGATAGGTTAGTATGATAAAGAGTAAACCATTCACTTTGGTACTGTCAAAGACAAGGTTCATAATTGTTCTCACACAATTCCTACTGTACCATATCATTTCTACAATTTATATTGAGAAATATAAGCCATAGAAACTAGAAAAAAGCAAACTATGCAATGATAATAGAATCTGTCAGAAATAGAACAGTCTGTAATGATCTGAACAGAAACCATACTTCTGCTACTCCAAAAATTATGAAATAAATTGGTGGACGTGAGGAATTTTTCTATTAATCTTCTTTAAAAATAATCAACTCAAAAGCACTCTTTAGTAAAAAATGGTAGCTAATCCCGTGAGCACAGAGTTTCTGTTTACAGCAAGATCACATTAACTCTCACCCAAGTCTTTCCAAAGGTCTTACTTGGCACTTTATTGAAACAAAAGCTATAATACATGATTACTACAGTAGTTTAATCATGTGAACACATAAAAACAGTAAGGGTAAATATTGGGTTGTCTCCCAACAAGCGCTTTTCTTTAATGCCTTTTAGCTAGGCAGGATGATTTCAATGATGCTCACATAAAAGATAAGAATTGAAACATAAAGAGACCATCATGAAGAATATGACTAGCACATTTAAAACTAACCCACTTCCTATACCTAGGGATTTTGTGAGCACACAATTTATAGGAACAAGGATCAACTAGCATAGGAAGGCAAAACAAGTATAACTTCAAAACTTTAAGCACATAGAGAGGAAACTTGATATTATTGCAACTCCTACAAGCATATATTCCTCCCTCATAATAATTTTTAGTAGCATCATGAATTAATTCAACAATATAACCATCACATAAAGCATTCTTTTCATGATCTACAAGCATAGAAAATTTTCTACTCTCCACATAAGGAAAATTCTTCTCATTCGGAATAGTGGGATCACTAATTCCTAAAGTTGACACTCTTCCAAACCCTCTTTAGATGATAGTATTATTCATACTCCAAAAGATATAAGTGAAGTTAATGGATCATTCTACAATTAATATAGACTAACCAATATCCAAGCTCAAAATATATAAGTGAAGCACACGAAGCATTCTATAAAACCAAACTCAAAAGAAGCGCAAAGAGCATTCTATAAGGTCATACTCAAAAGATATAAGTGAAGCACATGAATCATTCTGTAAATCCATGAAGGGACATCTCATACTAGCATGGTTCTTAAAGAAAAAGAAAAACACAAGGGACACAAATCATGTGAACAAAACAAAAACCGAGGTATACCGATAATTGTTGAAGAAGAAAGATGGGATGCCAACCGGGGCATCCCCAAGCTTAGATGCTTGAGTATCCTTGGAATATTTACTTGGGGTGCCTTGGGCATCCCCAAGCTTGAACTCTTGCCTCTCTTTATTCTTCTCACATCGGTAACTCCTCGTTCTTCGAACACTTCATCCACAAAAACTTAACAAAAACTTTGTGAGATCTGTTAGTATACTAAAGCAAATCACTACCTTTAGGTACTATTGCAAACTCATTCCAATTTCATATTAGCACTTTATCTACTGTATTCCAACTTCATATGGTTCATACCCCCGATACTACCCATAGATTCATCAAAATAAGCGATCAACACATAGAAAACAGAATCTGTCAAAAAAAGAACAGTCTGTAGTAATCTAGCAGTTTAGTAAACTTCTGTAACTCCAAAAAAATCTAAAAATATATGAAAATTTGAAAATTTTGTACAGAAGTAATGTGCAAAAAGTTTCAGCCCCATTTGACCTTCCAGTAAAAAATGTAAATTCACGTACTACAGCCAAAGTTTCTGTTTTTGTACTGCACAAAGTAAACAAGCAATCTAATCATCCTAAAACCAAAGCTTGGCACATTATTTTTATAATACAATGGATATATATAAGGAGATAATTATTTTCAGAGAAGCTTCCATGAAATTTTTACATTGTTTCCATGAGCATGAACACAAGTGCTCAAGGTCGACCCTCACTTCTTCAATGCATAATCTTCCAATCACTTCTTTTATTGAAAAAAATTTAGGCATGGAAGGCAAGTAAATTTTTTGTATTTTCATTCTTTATTTTTTTGTATGTTTCACCCACAACTAAACAGAAACAAAAAGGAAAAACAAAAATCTACTTAGTGAAGAAAGCAAACAAGCACACACGAGAATACCAACCCCACGCTATTGCTCCCCAGCAACGGCGCTAGAAAAGAGCGTGATAATCGCCAAGTGCAGGGAATCATCGTAGCAATTCCCAAAGGTGGAAGTGATAAGTATGGAGTATCAAACCCACAAGGAGCTAAAGGTAAGATCAATATTCTCTCAAGTCCTATCTGCCACTGATACGACTCTACGTACACCGAGCGTTT